>NC_080051.1:23787726-24087726 GCF_026212465.1 Amaranthus tricolor | reverse complement strand
GTTGATACCTAATGCTTTTCTCATTTTTGTTTATAAGGGCACCATTTTTTCCAGCAGCGTAGGTTGGCATTTCCATTGTCGCCGGTGGCTCTGTTTTCTTGTAAAACCATAATTTCATAGTAATAATGAATAGTGAAATCACTTTTTGTATTGATGTGAATGATGCTGAATGGTTTCACATGTCTTGTTTTGAGGTATTGGTTTCTGTCTTAAGTCTTAATAGGATAGAAATTTTCTAGGCTGATATCAATCCCTAGCTTCCATTTAGAAGTAGTATTCATTAAATAACTTTTTACTTGAGGCAAGGTACTTTCTAGGATCAGTTACGTAATTTTTTTGGTTATAGCCTCATGTATCCGTAGAAGAGTCTAAATTAAATATCTGATAATCCATATGCTTCCAGAATGTTGTACTCAAGTGCTTTCTTTAACTTATGTTTGTAAGGGTGATGGCTTTTTACCTTTTATATTTAAGGGGGGAGGGGGTGGAACAGCAAGGTTAAGATGATAGCTGCCCAGAGACTTCCCTCTAGAGAACTAGTTGTGTTGGTTACATGTAAATTACGTATATGCCTTTTCCATTAGAAAGATCTGTGATAAGACTGTATCGGCTATGTTAATTTTATTACCATAAGACCGTAATGTAAATACTTTTGAGCGCCAAGACAATTACAAAACCATCCGTATCGACCATCAAAGCTTTTTCATGATCATGACCACACTCACATGAAATAGTGCAAAAATACAGTTTCAGTCACGGTTGCAAAACGGATTTTGCAATGAATATGGCCTATATTTCAGTCATAGTGAACATAAAAAACTTTATGATAAGCTCATGGTAATGGGGCCTTGTTTTTGCATTATGCAGTTGCATTTGAGATTCTGCATTATGGGCTTTGGGGACAACTCTCTGAAATTTTGTAAGCTTTTCTAGGTCAGGTGGATCGGTTCCTATGCTGTAGTAAATGAAAAAAATCAAATGCCAAGTTGTTCGTTATGAATTGACATGGTGACATTGTAATTTGCTGATAAAAAATTGAAGCTGATGATAGTATTGATGGAGTTTACTGAAAATACAAAAGATCAAAATTAAGTATGAAGCATTTGTGAAACTTGAATTTTTTTTTCCTTAGAAAGCTGAAAAGCCAATTATCAATACTTATAGTCCGATGTGCTTCTCTATCTCTCCGTTCTTCTATTTATAAAGGCATAAAGTGTACATTCATATCCTCCATTATGCTCTATGGGTTGTTCTCTATGCCAAATCTCTAACAAAATTAAAACTAAATCCTCTTTTATTCTTATATAGTTGGCTCCTATTTTATTCTCCATGTTTCATGTGTATGGAAACCTATATGGCTGTATCAAGTACCATGGAAATTTGCAATTAGAACAAGGAGGAATTGTTGAAGTTATATTGATTTTAGCTGGTGTTCAGGAACTAAGCACTTTATTTAGTTTGCTTATGTACTTGACATGCAATATTCTGTAAGCTAATGTTATTTTTTCCCATTACTGTTGCCAGTTGCCACTTGTTTTAATTTTAACTACGCTTAGTTTGGTTTCTTAAAATCAATCTTGATTGTTGAAAACATCATCACTTATCAACAACTATGATGCCAAAACCTTAAAGTGTCATCCATTCTATACTTTGTTGAATTTGTCAAATCTTTATCCCTAGAATATGACCAAGATCCAAATCCTGGACTTTTACGATTGCTCTAAGTTTCAAACAGTAGATTAAATATAGACAATTTGGAATTAGAAACTGAATTCACATTCCCAAATACTCCTTCCATTTCCATTAATATTTACACTTTCTGATTCAGTCCATTTTCAATTGTTGTTTATGCTTTCACATTATTCCTTTTTTAGTAAATTATTTCTTCCATTCTCTCTCTACCTTTGATGTCTCTTTCTTTCTCTCTTACCTTGCTACTAAAGTGTCAACATCATTTGGAAATAAGAGTAGGCAACAAATTCATTTTGGTAGGGTCTCCCAAAACACTTGCCTATAAAATGAAACCAACTGTTATTTTGTCTGCAGGGATTGATAAATGTAGCAAGGAAAGCTCCAAAAAATGCACATGCCCACTTTTTACTTGGTCTAATGTACCAGAGACTGGGTCAGCCGCAGAAGGTGCTTTGAGAAGTCCTGGAAAGTATTTTAGTGCTATGTGCACTGTTGTTTTTGTCTAATATGTTGGCATTTTCAGGCTGTACCTGCTTATGAGAAGGCTGAAGAGATTTTACTCCGTTCGGATGAGGAGATTGATAGGCCAGAACTGCTATTGTTGGTCCAAATGCATCACGCACAGGTTTTTACTTGAGTTTTTTTCATTTAAAAAACTTGAACTAATTAAATGATAATTGAACAAGAAGCTCTCTTGAAGTTTCCAGACACATGTGGACATGTTTATTATTAGTTCTTAAGGCTTTAGTTATCACTCTATTGAAGTTGCTGCCTGGCCTATTGTTCAGTGTCTCCTCCTAGAAAGTTTGGGAGAATCCACTTCTGACAAGGAGCTTGAAACTGAAGAGTTGGAAGAGCTCATTTCAAAGCTCAAAGAATCAGTGCTGTCAGATATTAGACAAGTATCTTTCTGGAACACTCTAGGTGTCATTCTTCTTAAAAGTGGTCGTTTGGAGGTACTTCTACTTTATTGTAGGAAACCTATGTTTCAGGAATTCCACACATTCTGCATGTGATCTGATTTGCCGTTTTTATATGTTTCTAGAGTGCTGTTTCAGTTTTGTCATGTTTGTCAGCCTTGTCACCTCACAACTTGGATTGCCATGCAAATCTTGGTCTTGCTCATCTGCAAAGGTAAGGGAATGCCACTAACACACTCATGTGCTTATCAGTTCTTTTCACTCATTAATGAGATCCATTATGTGTGAAATTGAGTTCTGCTTTTTTGTGTTATTGAAAATGATTCCTTAACTTAGTAGTATAAAGCATTAAATTGAATAGATTGAAAGTGTAGGACCAATGAAAGATGCTACATATATTGAGGTTTTTATTTTGTGCTGACTTGGAACTTTCCAAGATGAGTTTCTGGTTTAAGTTCGTGTGATTATCTTGGTGCTGTTTTGCTTACTTGTATTTTTGTGTATTTAGGTTTCAAATCATCTTGCAGTTATGATGTATTAGGCTTTTCTTTGAATGTTCATGTTCCTAGTTTATCAGCTTTGAGCCTATAACTCACCTAATAGATGTATTGTTTAATGTGCTTCAGTGGAAATTTGGAGGCTGCCTTGAATTGCTTCCAGGAAATAATTCTAAAAGATCAGAATCATCCAAGTGCTCTTGTTAATTATGCTGCCATTTTGCTATGCATGCACGGTTCAACTGTTGCAGGTTCCATTTTATTGATCTTGAACATTATCTTTCTGCATTTGTTGATCTGTTTTTAGGCGTTGGCCTGTTTAACTTCAAAAGCATTTTTGATAAGGAACTCAGTTCAGAGAGTTCTAATTAGTTTTAAGGAGCTATGTTATTCAGATTTTTCATTAACCTTAAGCACCTGTGCTGAATCCCTAGATGCTCTGCCATGAGTATGACACTCTTCACACTTCATTTTGGTTCAAAATCAGAAAATGTTTCATAAAATATCCAAGTGATACACTTGGACACATACTCTATCTCGAGTAAATTAGTTTTGATAAAGAAATATTTTCAAACTTTAAATGAACAGAAAAATCACTTTATGTGAGTGAATCTATTGAAGAGAACATGGCTTATTTAGATAGTATACGGATGGCTTTGATGCTATTGTGCTACTGTGTTACTTATGCATTCAAAAAATAATAACCATTTATGACCAATAATCAGGTGCTGGAGCTAGTGTCGGTGAAGCTGGTGCAGAGTCAGATTCTGCTGCATCAATCAATGTGGCAAAGGAATGTCTGTTATCTGCAGTTAAAGCTGATCCTAAAGCAGCTCATACGTGGGCAAATCTTGCCAATGCATATGATGTTAGTGGTGACTATAGAAGCTCTAGTAAATGCTTGGATAAGGTAAAATCCTATTTTTTAGGCCTCAGCTTCCGATTGTAGCTATAATGATAATCCTCTCTGATATATATTCTATATTTAAGTAGTTATTCAAGCGAGCTGCAATATGTTATGCTTCTGGTTCAATTGCTACTCTCTTTTTTCAGGTAGCAAAACTAGAGCCCAACTGTATGTCTACACGGTATTCTATTGCTATTCACCGTATCAAAGACGCAGAGAGGTCTCAAAATCCCACTGAACAGCTATCCTGGGCTGGAAATGAAATGGCTTCAATAATCAGAGAAGGAGATCCTTTGTTGGTTGATTCTCCAATCACCTGGGCTGGACTTGCCATGGTTCACCAGGCTCAGCATGAAATTGCAGCATCATTTGAAAGTGAACAGAAGGAGTTGATGGAGGTGGAAGAGCATGCTAATAGTACCTTAAAGCAGGTAGGTTCAAATCCATGTTTCTTTAAAAAAAGCGCTTCTTTTTACGATACTATTCATATTGGAATTGGTAAAAGTCAAGCCATACACTAATTGGGATCCAACCTGTCTCCACCCAATGAGAACCAGCCTAAGGTTTTTGGATCTGCTTTTAGGTGTCTTCATATGCAACAAATAATATTCTTATCGCTGAATCAAAAGTTGTACTAAGCTATGTTCTCCGCAACATACTTTTGTTGAATTGAACTTATCTATGCTGAAATTATTTTTCACAACTTTTGTAGCTGAAATAAACAAAATGTGTACTTATATTCCTGCTGCCTCACATGCTTGGCTTTGCCCACAAACAATAGTCAGAAAGATTCCAATTCGTAAAAAGTTAAACTCAAGGGAAATAACTAAATGACAAAGATGGAGGATATATTATTTTAGAACTCGAGCTTTATGATAGGAGGAGCTTTATTTCAACTTTTCATGATCACTCAATTGTACCTATTATCAAATCAAATTTGAGCAACTACCAAGTAATTGCTTTTGTATCACAGGCAATTGGAGAGGACCCGGATGATGTTGTACACTGGCACCAGTTGGGACTCCATAGTCTTCGCACTCAGCAGTTTAAAATATCACAGAAGTACCTCAAGGTTGCAGTATCTCGGTTAAAGGAATGCAGCTATGCTTGGTCAAATCTTGGCATATCTCTACAGTTAACAGAAGAAACATCTCAAGCAGAGAAAGCTTTTAAGCAAGCCTTATCTTTGGCACCATCTCAGCAAGCACATGCGATATATTCCAATCTGGGGAATTTCTACAGGCAGGTAAAGAAATACGATGTTGCCAAAGCAATGTTTACAAAAGCACTTAAGCTTCAGCCAGGATATGCTCCTGCATACAACAATCTAGGTCTTGTGTTTGTCGCTCAGGGTTTATTGGAAGAAGCAAGGTTTTGTTTTGATAAAGCTTTACAGGCTGACCCTCTCTTAGATGCTGCAAAATCTAACATGCTTAAAGTCTTGGCTTTGTCCAAGATATGCACAAGTTCTCCTTCAACCTTGTAGCGGATATAATTTGGAGAGGACATGATGATTCTGGAGATAGTCTGTAGCATTGGAGATAGATTCTGTGAAAATAGCAAGATGGTTTGGCATGCATCCTCTTGAACGTTATTGCATGACATAATCGCTATTTGATAAGATAGTTTGCGGAGATTAATCCATTTGTCATCATTTCGTTGATGCCAAAAAAGGATAAGATTGATGCTTTGGCTGAAAATTACTAAAAAATTACTAAACTCTTGTGCGATCATTAGCCTGATTTCTTGGCTGAGATTCTCAATTAGCTTTGGAATACAGGTTAGCATTTTTGGGTATAAAGACGTCCGCAATAACAGAAAAATAATGGGTTTTGTTCACTAATCAATACATGAGCTTATTGTCCACTCCAGTTGATAGCTGTAAGATTGTCAGCATTTGATCTGCATGGAAAAGGGTTGATGTAGCTAAAAAGCTTCTTCTCCTTTACCTCATTGTGATGATATTGAAGAGGTCTCTACCTTTAATTCCTGCTAAGTGAAGTTTTAAGCTTTTGGCTCACTAGCTTTAGGATGGTTGCTACTTTCTACTTGCTAGACAATCAGTTCATAGACATAGGCAACTGCTTAGTACTTAAGGTTGTTCCTCTACCTGCTACTGAGGAATTCTCCCTCTTCAGCAATTTTTATCATGTCAGGAAAACCAGGATGCTGCTCAGATCATCTAGTATCGCACAAGGAAAGGCATTTTGTCAAAACAAAATCTTTTCATCCCTTCATGTATGGAAACTGAAAGAAACTTAACCAAAATATTATCACAAGTCCACCATATCGCCCTTCTGGCTCACTGATCAGGTGATCTCTGTTGCAGTATATATTTCACGTGTCAAATGGTGTCGACTTTT
The DNA here is from genome assembly GCF_026212465.1 of Amaranthus tricolor. NCBI lineage: Eukaryota > Viridiplantae > Streptophyta > Magnoliopsida > Caryophyllales > Amaranthaceae > Amaranthus > Amaranthus tricolor. The sequence goes on along the minus strand of NC_080051.1, from coordinate 24,081,347 downwards.
CCCTTTTGGTTTGATAGTCATTGATCCTGATGTAATTATTGGCTTTATATTTGTTTCTTTCGGTATTTCGATGTGGCTGAACTAAAAACTTGTTAAAGATTGGGTTTTGTTCTATATCAAAAAAAAAAGATAGGATTTTGTTAAATTGGCAACTGAAAATTTATATATACAATTTTGTGCTCCTTTTCCCCCTGTATTCAGCTTATTTTTTGTTCAGCAGAAAAATTTATTCAGTATGACTGATTATGACAGTGACTAGATACTGGGAATTCTGTTTTGTGGCTGTAAAATGCAGTTGCATACAATTTATCACTGACCATACAATAAAAGAAGCTGCTAGAGACTAAAGACTAGAAAGAATACTCTAGAACCTTTTCTGGAATATTCAATCCTCTGTTCATTATTTAAAATAAATGAAGCCTTCTCTTCTTTCACAGAACTCCAATCATTCCTCTTTCTTATGCCCGCCATGGCTGCAGTAACTTCCTCCATTACAATATACTCCCCGAACTATAAATGTGTCGTCAAGGCTTCTAAACTCCCTTCATCTTTGAAACCCACATCTCGAACCTCAAAATTATCTACCGAACCTGAAAAAACTATCCCATTGGCCAAGAATTTGGCAATAGCGAGCACGATCCTTTCACCCTTAGCCTCTTCTCCCCTAGCGTTGGCTGCAAAGCAAATAGCCGAGTCACCCCAAGAAGATAACCGAGGCCTCGTCCTCCTGGTGCCTGTTGCAGCTGCTGTAGGGTGGGTGCTCTTCAACATTCTCGGTCCTGCATTGAACCAGCTAAACAGAATGAGGAGCGAGAAAATGACGATAGTAGGACTTGGACTTGGTGGGTTGATTACTGCCACTTCTGCTTGGTTAGTGCCAGCTGCTTCTGCTGCAAGCGAAGTTATAGAAAATGAGGGTGTTTCCGAGGGTGGTAACCAAGGCCTGCTTCCATTAGTTGTGGCTGGAGCTGTGGCTTTAGAGGTTTTGTTGTTGAATAGCATGCAGCCAAAGTCTGAGGAGAAGGGTGCCAATCACTGATTTGGTTGATTTGTAAGGATTAGTTCTTGTTTTTGATGTTGTAAACAACATAAAGATTTTCTGTAACTGGTAGATGTGCATGTAAATGTGAAATAATATATGGTGTTTATTAAATTGAACTAATAGCACATGAATCATGATGTTGCAATAGTTTCCTCTCAGTATTGCTGCAAGTAAAGGTTGTTAAATGCCATATATATGGATCCTTTAGGGCTTTAATGTTTAATCCCATTGATAAATAATTATTAGATATATACAACAATTTCAATTAATTAACACTCTAAATTCACGATTGTTGAAGATGAGATTTGGCACTTTTAGCATACTTTAAGTTGAATTTACAAATGTTTAACTACAATAGTATTGTTTTGCCCTATTGAGATGACAATATTTGTAAATTAATGTGAAAATATTTTGAGAGGAAATATTACTTTGTCAATCCATCGGAAGGAGTAAAAGAATAAATACAATGCTTAATAATTTTTGAAAAAGAGGAAAGAATGTGGGAATGAGATGAAAGATAGTTAAAATATGAATAAGAATTAAAGAAGAGGATATTTTATGACCAAAGATAAAAATAAAGTAAATTTAATAGGACAGACTAAAAAGAAAAGTGCATCAAATTTTACCGGACAAAAGGAGTACAATTTTTTTCATAGAAAAATAAATTGCTTATGCTACTCTCATGATGATTGATGGAACAATCTCATACAAAACACACTGATTATTTTTTTAAAAAAAAAACTACTTTACGCGAATAAGATTATGAGTTTGACCTCATCTAAGATCTAACTATCATTTCTCTTTGCTTTTCAAGTGATTTAAAATTAGAGTGCGTCTTTGTATGAGACTATTTCACCATGAGACGACAGCATAATTAAAAATTTTAAAAAAAAAAATTAAGTAAATGAAAAATTGTTTTTTTTTTTTAGTTTTTTTCAAAACTAAATATTGAATGAGCTCATATTTAGTTGTCTCACAATGATGACTGATCTTAATAAAGAATTTGTCTTAAAATCATACATATTAATAAAAATTCAGAAAAATAACAAGTGTTATATATAGAGCCTTGACAAATGGAATTATTTCAATGGATGATAAATTGCTTACATGACAGTATTCAACTAATTTAAAATCTAATTTTTTTTTAAGATTGAAGCTAAATTAGGTAAAATATTTATCTAATTTATAAAGCAATTTTATACACCTAACTTGAATTTGATATATTTAATTAAATGATAAAAATAACTATTCGATAAATAATTTTTTAAAAAATTAGTACATAATTTTTGCGTTAAAAGTTATATATTCGATAAATTTAATCACAATAATATATATTTCCTTTATTCTTCAAAATTATATTTTTATATATTTTATACAGCTATAAATCCACAAGTTAAGAAATAAATAAATAAACCAGTTCCATTTTCTTGCGTGACAATCACAAAAGAGTACTTCACACCAAAAATGGAAAAAACTCATAAATCCCATTATTCCCACCTTTCCCTGCCGTTATGAATACATGCCATTATTCCCATCCATATCATGATTTCATGACCCCACCGACCTCCCTCCATACAGTGTACTTTTATCTTTTGGTGTTAGAATCGGGTCTTCTATATTTTGATTCTTATCACACCTTTTTTTTTTTTTCATAATAGATTCAATAATTTGATATTATTCGATTTTATATTAGAATTTAATTTTAAAATTACGTGAAAATTAATATAAATACTCGAGATCGACCCAATTCAAATCTCTTCCCTCAACTCATCCATAATTAAAAAAGAAAATCAAATTTCTATTTAAAAAATATTAAAAAATTAATAAATCTTTACATCCATCTTCTTCCTTCATGCATCTAAACAATCCAAACAAAACACCATGACAATGACAAAAAATATCCCAAAACTACCCTTCATCCTTCTCTCTCTTCTAACCCTCCTTTCTCTTTCATACCTTTTCCCATTTTCCCTCTCCTCCACCCGAAAATCCGATCTCATAATCCGACCCGGATACACCTCTTACGAAACCTACCTCAACCGTCAACTCAAAAAAACCCAAAACCCTAAACTCCGACAAATATGGATCACCCGAGATTGGGATCGCAAGATCCGGGTTTTCTCTCACTTCTTTCTTTCTCTTCAAAAAGCTCACCTTCTGTTAAACACCTCGAAAGCGCTCTGTGTTGGAGCCCGAGTTGGTCAAGAAGTGGCCGCGTTGAAGCGAGTTGGTGTGAATGACTCAGTAGGAATCGACTTGGTACCTTATCCACCGTTGGTTATTCATGGAGATTTCCATTCTCAGCCGTTCGATGATGAGAGTTTTGACTTTGAGTTTTCTAATGTATTCGATCACGCGCTTTTTCCGGAGAAGTTCGTCGGAGAGATCGAACGGACGTTAAAGCCTGGTGGAGTATGTGTATTACACGTGTCGATATCTAAACAAACGGATAAGTATTCTGCTAATGATTTGTTTAGTGTTAAGCCGGTGATTAAATTGTTTAAGAAATCAAAGGTTGTTCATGTGAAAAATATTGATGGGTTTGGCCTTGATACTGAAATTGCTTTTAGGAAAAATATTAATTAATTCTTGATTTTTGTTTTCTTGTATTTTTTTTTTAAAGAATTAGGCCAAAGGAATTATTGTTGATTTTTTATAAATATAAATCTAAATATTTTTATTTTTGAGGGGTTAATGGTATTGTAATTTGGTGTGAATTGTGTTGGATGAAATTGTTATTGATTATTGACTAAATGATTCACGCATTTAACTTTTGGAACAAAAACTTTCATGATATTTTTATAATGTTTATTCTGGTCCTAGATGTTTAGTTTCACTTGTTTGTTTAGAAAGTTAAAAAATAATAAATAATTATTAAACATAAGTTTTAATTTATAAAAATTATTTTTATCTGTAAAATAATTATACTTTGTAAAAATTAGTAATAATAAGCAGATATGAGTAAAAAAATCAGTTTTGCTTAGTAAAATGGTAATTGTAATCAATAATTAAAATTTAGTGTAATACAATTAAAAACAATTGCAATCAGCAAATATCAATTTGAATCGATGAAAACTAATTTAATTAACATAGTAAAAAAATTATTTGGTTTAAATACAAAGATAATTAACATAGCAAAATTATTAAAGTGCCCAAATCATCTCCCCATTTGAAAAGTTTTGGGTGTTTTGACAATTACTTTTTTTAGTTTTTTTTACCTTTTGACTTTTAGTTTTTTGTGGTTTAAAATAATTTTTGATCAATGACTTTTGAGTCAAAGTAAAAAAAGTTAATTGTAGAAGTTTTTTTTTTTTTTTAATTTTTAACTTTTTATCTATTTTTTTTCTAGTCAACAATCAATATTTAATACTTATTTTGTCTTAATTTATTTGTAATGTTTGCTTTTTTACGGAGTTTAATGCACTAATTTAATTCTTAATATCTGTATAATAAAAAATTTTAAAAATTTGATATTAATAATATTTGCAATGAGACGAATCAAATAAGATTTCACTTGACTATATTTTAACTTATACATTAAAAACTAATTACAAATTAAGAGTGATGAATAAATAGTATCATTTTTACTAATGTTGCAACTAATTTGAAACAGAAGAAGTATTTAGCAAATACTTCAATAACAGCTAGCTTAAATATATAACTTATCTACAAATAATTTCAACCAACAGTTCCAACCAATAACTATTTATCAAATAGACTTTTTCGGCCAATAACTAAGTAGCAAAAAGTTGGTAGAAGAAAAAAAAAATAATTACATTTAAAATACAAAAATAAAAACAGGTAATTAAAATTGGGGTAGTGCAAAGTACAAGAATGACATCCCTTATTAAGATCTGTTTCTTGAATGTCAGTATTGTCAGTAGATCTTTGGCTCATGTATATTTAGAAGGTTGGTATTTGGTAGGCTCATAGCTGGTCCACAGTTAAACGAACTAAGGTATAATGTGGGCTAATTATTTAAACTGTCTAATGTCTATGTTTTAGAATCATCCAATTACTATGCTTCTCTGATATACTTATTCTTATACATCCTCCTCGGTTGTGTGAGGTAGAAAATATGTAAACATGTAAAATATACAAATGTTGTGTTGCATTCATTTCAATTAAGTCTGATATGCGTATAGATTTGGTGGATAATAAATGAATATAACTAACGAATACGAAAAGTCTTATCTGTTATGAGTAGTGGGTAGTTGTTTGATAGAAGCTCTTACTAGCTCATATCCACCCATCAACCCATATCTATCGCCTGCCCTACTCGTCCCCTCATATCCAAGTATCTTAACATCACTTGCTTGCCACTAATACTAGTTATTAGATGCTAGTTCAGTGATTTATAATTGTATTTGATGAAAGGATCTCAAAAACATCCAACGATTAAAAGCATATCTAACATTAGTTTAGAGCATGTTTTTCCTCTTTATTTTATCATTCCAATTTCCATTATAGCCTTCCATGAATTAAATTAGCTAAGCTTTCCCTCATTTCACTCAATACCTACAAATTTATTGAGAACACTAAACTCGTAATAGATGTTGTAAAATCAAGTAGATAACATATAAAATCTCATTAAATGACTCTAAAATGCAGCATAAATGGCTACAAAGGTAATGTAAATATGTCATGTATTAGTCACTCACCAAGTCAAGTGGCCTAAGTAGTGAAATAACAACAAAAATATGTAAATAAATGATTTATGAAAATCTATTAGGATTGCACTTATAGTAGTTAGTTTTTAACGGTTAAAATTTTTATTTGAAGTATAATATTCGACCAAAGTTAGTCGTAGGAAACTAGGAATATTGAATATATTTTTAAAAAGATAATTATAGTATCTTTTGCAATGAATTTTTTAGTCATAAATATTGTTTAATCTATCAAAGTTTGGCATCAAAGTTTTATTTTATGGAATAATATAGTGCACATAGGATTTGGTATAGGTTAGTTTCTTCTTTTACCCTGAATCTAAAGTCTAAATCGTTAGAGGTCGTATATAAGTAACCACAAACATTATTTTCACATAGCTAGAAAGATGAAAAAGAAAAAAAGTTAAAACTATTACCAACGTTAGCGACTTATATTGCCTCATCTATTAGTTTAGTTCATTCTATTGAGTTTGTTCATCATTATTTTGGACGTGATCTCATCTATAATATGTAACAACCCAACATACCGTGGACTGAGTTTATTTCCCAAGAAACTTAAATCTCACATCCAAAACTTGAGCAAAGGGGTCACCAATTTTTTAACATAGCTAAATCAGCTAATTCTCAAACCAAACATCTAACTAAAATACAAAGTAATCATAAAAGTCATTCTAAAAGTCCAATATAACCAACACAACTAAGTCTATTATACACTTATCAAAAACCTAATACAATCAACACAACTAAGTCTATTATACATTTATCAAAAACCTAATACAATCTACCACTTCTCACGTACTTAGCTCAATATAACATCCATGTACTCTAATCATCACCGCTAACCATCGTTTCTGACCGGTTTCGATCTGTAGACAATCTAAAAGTTGGAAACACAGAGAGTCAGGTTTAACTGAATGAGAAGTAACTATCAAAAACAACAAAACACAATAATCCAAATCATAGGTTTAAAAGCAACATCAGTTTCTTAAATCTATGTGCGCACAGGGAGTCTACTTGAGAGAAACATCCATAGCTCTAAGGCTATGTCATTCTCGGGTGAGGCTAGTCAATATTTGAATGACAATTCACCTTAAAATAGGGGAATAGGAGACAATGTCCCATCACTTCGTCAATGACCAGCTTGTAAGCCCGATCTATTGACCATATCAATATCAGCATAATCATTTATAACAAATTTATCTCAACAATATAAATTTCACAAATTTTAATAAAACAATTTTCAAAATTGTAGTCTGGCCAGACCCTTTTTAAAGGACTGCTACTACTCACCGACAATGTCGCTTTAAGGAGTCAAGTTTGATTTGTAACTATCAGCTAGAAGAGTTTCCTTGATGATATTGTCTCCTGAAGTACAACAAAATCACATCATCACCAAGAGCGTTCGATTCAACTAATCTAACATATAACATATAACATCTCCTCCTACAACTAAGGTTTATGACTCTTATTCTAGCGTTACAACCTCTCATGTCTAAAGATCACTTCTAAATATATTAAAGTATCTAGGGTAAACGGACAATGTTCATCACTTAGTCCAATCATATGCCACAAAGTCTTTATGATCCAAAAGTCTAGCATTATTCACACTCTCCTAAAGGTTTCTCAACACTCATTATCCTCTTTATATATTTTTATCAAACACAATTATTCATTTACCCAAAATAAATAATATACGCAAGAATCTAATGGTCCTTCAAGAATATCACATTACCCAAATAAATCTAAAAAACATCCAAAAATATTAAATTTATCCCACGCTTTCATTTGCAAGCATTTTCCTCAATAAAAGTCTATAAATCTCAATTATCCCCCTTGACTAATATTAAACAACACCAATATTAAACCTTTCTCAACAACACCCATATTCTCAATAATTTTTGTACTAATTATCCAAATCTATCAAATTCAATCCAACATCATTATTCTTTTATGTATGTTTTATTAACATAAAGATGGCCATTCAAACCCTATAATCACCCAATATTCAAAAGAATCTAATTATCTATCCAAATTATCAAGTTATTCAATATTTACCATCACCATTATCCTCTAATTAATTTCATAATTTCCACAAGAATCTAATATTTCCACAAAGACTACTTGTTACTAATCTTAATTTGGCCAAAGATAACTAAAACAAGTATAATAACGAATCTTGGTATAATATCTTGGTCTTTGATTGAAGTTTCATGGATGAAAAGCAAATGGAATAAATAATAGAGAAAAAAACGAGTAAACGTATAAAATCTAAGTACATTTAAAAGGGTTGAATAGATAAAGTTTTTCCCTTAATGCAAGGAGGAGGTTCTGTTTTGGATGAATATTGGCACAAAAGAAATGTCTGCCTCGAATCTCAGCCCGAAATTTCAGAAACTTCGCCACATTATTCGTGTGTTAGGGTACAAGAGAAGGGAAAAGATTAAGCAAGAAGAATAGGAAAGTGTAGTTCGAACCCTAGATATCCACCACCACTTGCAGCCGTGGGTTTCTCTTCGTTCGAAATATCACAATGTTTGATGTGTTTGGTGTTAAAGCCCTCAACAATGGCGGATTAGGGTAAGTTTCGAAATAGAGACTCAATGGGGGGGGGGGGGGGGGGGGGGGGGTTGTGTGAGAATTCAGAGGAAGAGGGAGAATAATATTGAGAAGTTTCGAAGCCTTGAATGAAAACAACCATTTTCGATTCTTGAAGCTCACGACTTGGTTTTGAAAAGGGCAAATGTTGAAGATGGTGAATAGTGTTAAGAAAGTTGAAAAAGGATCTGATTTATTTTGTTGGCTTGTTGTTTTCTTTTTTTTTTTCTTTTTTTTTATAGAGTATATTTTAAGATTCAATGATTCTCCAATTCCTTCTATATTCTAATTTTGATCCTAAGCTAATTGTTATTCTAAATAGTTATTTTAAATTTTCTATTCTAAAATATTAATTTTTCAAATGTTACGTAATATCCCACCAAAATCTACTATATTTTAAATTTTATCCGTTTTCAAAAGTTTATTCACTTTACTTTTAGACAATTTTTAAAAGCCTAGCTCAAAGCTCAGTATCTTTAAAAATGTTCTATAAAAAATTATCAAAATTATATACATCGACATACATCTATTAAGATTTTACCTGAACATATTTTTACTCTTGTATAACTATGAAAAATTATATATTTAAATTTCCATCTTCTGAAATAGAAATTTTTTTTAATGAACTTTTAAAGACAAATAGGAGTACATTAAAACCTATAAGTATTCAACTATAGTACATAATACATGATCTCACCAACATTTTTCCTATTAATATTCCCATTCATCCAATTTTATAATTTTTTTATGTCATCTTTCTAAGAAACAATCTCGAAAACATAAAGGAGTAATAGAGTATTAGTGATTCTTATAGTTGTTATGTATTTTATGTCAAGTTAAAATCAAATTTTATATTTATATTAATTTTTATTTTCATATTGTAAATTTATTTTTAAAGTGACACCGAATATGTTTTGATTTTGAACAATGGTGATATGAGATAATAATTTTGCACTTGCCTCTAAATCTAATACACACGCCCTTGGTATTAAAAATACCTCAAGCACAACCAAGTTCCAGTGCCAATTCCGGAGTCCACACTTGACAGTTGACACTTGAGAGCAGCAAAGGGAAAGACGAAGATGTCTCTGAAACGATTTTTCCAACCGATACAGAAAGATGGTTCTTCCAAGAAACCTGCTCTCTCAACCAATTCATACGATGACGATGGTGGAACACAATCTGAAACTAATGAGCCCTTAAAATTCATGACTTGGAACGCTAACAGTTTGCTTCTTCGTGCCAAGAATAATTGGCCCGAATTTTCTAAACTTGTTACTTCTTTTGATCCTGATATTATTGCTATCCAGGTATTTTTCTGTTAACCCTTCATATGAGTTTGAGCATTTTTTGGTTTGTTAATTTGCTTAATTTATCATTTTTAGTTCATAATTTATGGTTTAGTTGTATTTTTGATATGTGGGTAGTTAAATTTTAGGGTTAATTTCTGGTTTTATTTGGGTTATTTATAATACTATAATATGCATTGTCTTTTTTGTTATAGCAAAGTTGTTTTGTTCATTTATATTGCTGGTTGCTTAGTGTATAGGAATAGGAGGTTTTAGGGTTTCTTTTAGAATATTAGAAGAAGATATTAATATTATGTGTTGTTTAAATCTGGGTAACTAAAGGAGGCAATAACCCTAGAACATTATGTTCTACAATTTCTGGCTGTAAGAGTAAATTGTCACTTTTGTTGTTTTCCCTGGCATTGTCATTTGAGGAATGTTTTGATTGTTTGATTAATCTCCGATCAGAGTTCAACAAGGGAAACTTTAACAAAAATGAATATGGACTTAAACTGGAAAAAGGATGTTTTGATGGTAGTAAATGCATCCCAGATGAGGAGGTTGTGTCTCTCCTTATTGCGACAACCTTCCTTGTGGTGGTCATTCTGCAGCATCTAATCTGCTGCATAAGTTCTTGAATGTAGGTTTTTTATGCCCACTCTTCATGGGGATGCGTGTGACTTTGTGAAAGCCTGTGATAGATGTCAAAGAGTTGAGAATCTCACCGAAAGAAATTACTAACTCTTTGACATCTATCACAAGCCTTCACAAGGTCACGCGCAACCCATGAAGAGTGGCCAGAAAAAACTTCATTCAAGAACTTTTACTACGGTTTTAGATGGTACAGAATGATTACCACAAGGAAGGTTGTGTTAGTGAGTAAGGAAAAACTCAACCTCATCATCTGGGATGCATCTCCTAATCATATAATCTCATGGAAAAGGAGAGGATCATCCTAGAAGTATTGTTTGATGTCATAGAGGAATTTATTCTTCTCATATGGAATAAGATTATGAGGGATGGTTCTACTTGCAAGGTATTTGACAATATCAGCATACGAGGGGTCACTTGAAAGAGTGAGGATAGAAAACTTGTCATTGGGAATGAATCATCAATGGGAAGGTCTTTTTGAGAGGATTCCAATGTTAATCTTGAGAGATGATCAACGACCACATGTTTAGCTCTTTTTCATCTTTAATCTCAAGATCAAATTCTTGGAGAAGCAAAATCTACCTTATTAGTCTAGGCTTTGCATCCTTTTTGCCCAACAAGTATCTCGGTGCCGAGTAGTCACTGTGGACAATCACTTTTGATCCTATCAGGTAGGACGTTTTCCATAGCGAACACAACAACTAGCAGCTCAATCTTCGTGGTTGCATAGTTGATGAGAGCTCGATTTAATGTCTTACGGCTTCTAGCATAGTAGATTGCATGGAGCTTTCCATCCTTCTTTTGTCCCAACACCGTGTAGTCACTAGCGTCACACATGAGCTCAAAAGGTAAGCTCTGATCAGACTGTTGGATGGCTAATTCTATCTCATCATTTTCCATCTCCCATGTAGTTTAGGAAGCTAATTCTTAATGGTTTCAATCTTAAAGTAGTGATCCATTAAGCTAGGGTAAATAAGAGCCTGAAGATAAAATTCTACCTTATCATTTGCAACCTCTAATGACTTCCATCCAGTAACTTTCTTTCAGCTAGCTTCGGTCGAATCCTCAAGGATCTCGCTCGAGACTCCATAGTCTCGGTCTACACTAGCATAGTCTCGGTCGAGACTCTATAAAATCTCTCCAATGGCTTCCAAAATGGCTTTAAAATCTCTCATGCACATCCATAGACCTTCAGAGGTCGTGTTACATTGCTAAGTTGTCCCATTGAAGCTTGGTGGACTCAAGAAAGTTCAGAGTGATCAAACATCTAGCTTTAAACATCGAAAATAGACCACAAATGAACAAATTGGCACAAATGAGAATAAGTACCTATGCCCAGCTGATTCCCATCACTTCCATCCTCTACTCATACCGAAAATGCTCATAGTTACCAATAAAAGGACAATAATAAGTTTAAAAATCCACACTTAATGAAGAAGAGTTATGTTATCCTTGAAATTTCTACATATTTGAAATTGCTATCTATTGGTAGGTATTTGAAATTTCTAAACTTATAACTTCTTGTAATAGATAGCTAAATATATCAATATCAATATCCTGCACTGAAAATTTTAAATTCTTTCTAGAACATCTACTTTTAAACCGACAAAGAGAAATACTTCTAAATTTAGGGTAAATTGAGCTTGGTTGGCTATTAGGACCAGTTAAAATTGGCATTTTAGACATATATGATGGATACTCAATTTTGGAATTTTACTACCTTCCCTCGTCATCTTCTATTTGAAGTTTCCATCGCCTAAATGTCTCTGGATTTTAGTATACTTTTAGAGTGTTTGGTTTTATTAATTGGTTGGACAATGGTAAGAAAACTTGGATATATATAATGATACATTTGGCTCAATGATGGTAGGAAGTAAGGATGCCTGCTGCTGGTTCGAAGGGCGCACCAAAAAACCAAGGAGAGCTAAAAGATGATACAAATGCTTCACGCGAAGAAAAGCAGGTAAAAGTTTTCTCTACATAGCTGCTTTATATTATATATAAAATAAAGGTATAATAACATGCTTAGACATGTGAGTGTGGTAGGGCTTATAGGCTAAGACGGGTCATATACAAGCGATCTTCAGTTGAGAGGTATTTATGTGTTGTTGTAAATAGCTTGTAAAATATGTACAAGTAATTCTATTTGTGAAACATGGGTGCTATGATCTAGCTTCTATACAAGTGGGGTAAAAAAAGTCAAAGTCAAAGCTAACTCTAAAGTCAATATTGTATAAATTAAAGTAAACAACAACAACCTAACAAAGGTATATGTTGATGAATTAATCCTTAACGGACCTTCTTTATGGCCCATTCAACGACCCCCTTAAGTTAGTTTTTATTAATTAAATTCTTATTTGGCCCCTGTAATTTTTTAAAAATATTCAACCAATTCACAATGATTGCTCAAGATCCGCCATTGAAATTAACATAATTATTATCGATAAGGTTTTATCTTGCATAATTATGTTTTCGGCTACAATTTTAAACAGTTATTTATATTTTTTTATTGAGAATCCTGTCTTGTCTTAGTAGGAACTTGGAACAAGTACCACTTTCCCGATTCCCACCTAGTTCTCCTCCTCCCATAGCTTAGTGTCTAATCAAAAAAAAATTTAAATATTTTTTGAAAATTTTATATTATTCGTCAACTTTTGAAAATCAAGCGGGGTCAATTGACCCTATGCCATTGAACCTCCCTCCAAAGCCGTATTTTAAATTTTTAGGGTCCTTATATTGTAAGATATAATTCATCTACAAGTGAACGCAAATTTATTTATTATTATTTTGAAACACAAATAGCCAACTTCTTTTGTTTATTGGGCTATAAATTTCTCGTTGATGAAGGTAAATTTACATACTACATGCTTAATTTCTCACATAATTAATTTTTTTTTAATGGTGTCAATGCCAATATTAATATTTGCGATGTTTTTATTGAAATAATATTAACACATTCATACAATTTCATAGAAATGGAACCCTTTTGTGGTGTGGAACGCTTTGCACATGTTCATTGACATCTGTAATCATTTGGATAAAAACCAAAAGGAAAGAAATAAACAAATGTGGATTTTGAGTTTTGAGTTTCTAAATCATTCCAGTTGAATTGAGCTGTACATTTGAGATACCAATTGTAACAATGATGTAGGTCTAAAAATCAGGATGGTTGCTCCTTTTTCCTGTGTCTTAGTGCTTTTGTGAATCACCCAGGTAGTGATGCGTGCCCTCTCAAGTCCTCCATTTGGGAATTATCGTGTATGGTGGTCTCTTGCAGATTCTAAGTATGCGGGAACAGCATTGCTTGTGAAGAAGTGCTTCAAGCCAAAGAAGATCTCGTTCTCTCTTGACACTGCAGGTTTCTCTTGAATTTCAGATACTAGTCTATTTACTTCACTCTTACTTATTGATGTATTCATTCATAATTATATGTTTTATCACCTTGCTTTCTGGTTTTTTTCATATTGTTTTGCTGGATTACAATGCATGATGTTATCATAGCATTTCTATCAATTGTGTTATCCATCACATATCGAAGAAATACAAAAAGAGTAATGTGTGGGAGATATGCTGATTATTGAGATGTATTAGTGTGATGTCCACTTAAGAATCAAGATCGCTATCTCTTACTTGGCAGACAACTTTAGCATTTTTGAGCATCAATTCGACCATGTATCTATGCATATAGTTTGTTTGAATATATGAAATAAGTGTGAGGCTTAGTGTACACTTTGGTTTTAAAGGCTTCACCGTAAGAGGAAGTTGGTTATTGTAGTGAGTTTCTTCGAATAGCCCGGACTAGTATATATGGTCAAGCTTATAGTCATGAGATACTAATCTTTTAGGCGTTCATGCTGGGTCTTTCTTTTTTCCGATTCTTTTGTGTTCTTGGTTGTATCATGAACTCCTGATACATGTCTTGCTTCTTTTGTAATCTTTTCTTGTTTAAGTTTCTTATCTTGATCTTATTAGGTTGCGGTATATCCTTTGTTGAAGATAGTATTGCTATCATTTATGCTTGATGTATTAGCTTTACAAAACTGATCCCAAAATATGTATGGATTAACCCTTTTAGTATCTTTCAACCTACAAATCTCCTTTTAGATGCAGCTAAGGGTCTATTTATCTATGAAAGAACCATCATAGACATATGCCTTTTTTCAGTTTTACACAGCTTCATTGCTAATCCTTATCTAGATTTCTTAGGGCAAGTAATTGCCTTTTCATCTTTATTTGCGATGTTTTATGTGCGCTTGAAAGTTTGTAAGCATTGTGAGTTAATTAGTATCGTAGGTTTGCCCATCCAATTAACATTGTAATGAGATTGAAATAGGTTGGTTATCATGAACTCCTTTCGCAATTCTTTAAAAGCCATTTGCCTGATTTTGTCCTAGGTGGCACATTCATGCTATTAACCGACATGAAATGTCTTTACTCGATAGTCATTAACACAATTTATTGTAAGTACTTTTTTTATTTAAATCTTGCTGTTTCAGTTTTTTAAGGTGTATATCATTGTATAAGACTACAAGCACTCTACGTCCCATTTTCAATTCATTTTCTAGAATATAGTTTTAACTTACACTATAGACTAAACTGCCATGGGTGATATTTAAATGTAAACTGACTAATGTTCACTTTAATTGTAAGCTTATTAATACAATGATATAGTTTTTTTAAATTACTCAAAGTAACTTGTAAAACTTCTCCTCAGTATATGTTCATAGAATGATAGAAGTCACTGAAGATAATACCTACTGACTTTTAGATTCAAATCCCTCAAAACTGACATCAAGAGATTATTGTTTGAATAGTTATTTGCGTTGCATAGTTTGTCTGCATTGAATTCTTTATGCTGACTTTTTCCAATTTTTTGACATAGCAAGAGCTCAGAAATTTATTGCTATTACATTATTCAGAAATCAGATACTGTGCTATTTTTTTCTTCTTTGTGACTTTAGTTGATTTGCTCTTATAATGGTGCTTGTAGTGAAAAAGCATGAACCTGATGGCCGTTTGATATTAGCTGAATTTGATTCATTGCGCTTTTTGAATACATATGTGCCTAACAATGGCTGGAAAGAGGAGGAATCCTCGTTTGTAAGGAGACGAAAATGGGATAAGAAGATGCTAGAACTTGTTCTGCAGTTATCTGATAAGCCACTTATCTGGTCTGGTGATTTAAATGTGAGGTAGGTTTATACTAACATTTGTTCATATTCATATGCACTCAAGCTGCAGTTTTATTCTTGTGGTAAATTTTCACCATACATATCTTCAGCACTCGAAGCCTGCTTTAGTTTTCTCTTACCTCTCTCTGTTGCAAACTTGCAAACTTTAATACTCATCTAATCACATTAACATACCCTTAGTTACCCAAGTGTGCTTTAGGAGCTACCTGACATGGATAGGCAGAATGGTGTTAGAAGTAGGCAACTTTATCTGCTTAATATGCAGTTATGGCCTTCTAGGCTAAAATAGTATTACCAACGAAATGTCTCGTCTAAAAATATTTTTACATTCTGTTACCCATGATTTCTGCAGTCATGAAGACATTGATGTAAGTCATCCAGAATTCTTTGCTTCAGCAAAAATGAATGGGTATATTCCTCCAAATAAAGAGGTGATCATACACTTTAAAGTTTAAAGCATGTATGCTTAAAGCTGTGACATTATTTACATAAATTTGTTCCAGATGACACTGTGGCTCATGGCTCTACTTGAACTCTTTACTGTGTTTAAGTGTGCCTAACCTGGATTTTATATTGGACTTTGGCAGGATTGCGGGCAACCTGGGTTTACTATATCTGAAAGGAAACGGTTTGGTGCCATCATGAAAGAGTAAGTTGTGTCAGTAGATTTGTAATTATTGGTCCTATCTATGAGTTTGATATAGAGAAAATATTGATTATGTGTTTTTGTATGATATTTAGTTATCATTAAATTCGCAATAATGTGAAAGCCTCAATCTAAATAGATCGGATTCATCATTCTGCTATATATTCTGTACAGTGGCTGAAAAAATGAAAATCTGGCTAAGATGGCAAGAAGAGATAAAAGTGCTTTTGGGATTTATTTTATATTGTTGCATGCAGATTCATCCTGTGCAGAAAGATTTGGCTGTTTTTATTCTGACCAATCAAATAGTTTTTTATAGTTTGCGCAGTTGAAGAATTGATACAAATTTGATTATGTCCATCCCTCCCTTCAAAAAATTTTTCTGAAATACCTCACCAGATGCTGTGGGTTGATTATTGACTTAGAAATGGTATTTTGGATACTTTTTTTATGAAGCCATCATGATGGATTGGACATTTTAAGTGGACTATGGTGCCATTCGTAGAAGCTGAACTAACCATTTTGCAAAATCTTATTAAATATATCTTGTTTGATGTGTTTTGCTAATGATATGATTCATTCATGATCTGTTGAGTACGTCATGAATTCGAAATTGAGCCTGTTTCTCATCATTAATGCATGAGCCCTACTGTTTTTTAGCTGCTGGCTTCCAGAATTAGCTTCCTCAAGTGTGGAGTTAATGATTAATTGTGATCTCTGATCAAAATGATTTTGAAGTATGTTTGTCGTGCTTTAGGGGAAACCTAATAGATGCCTACAGATTTCTACACACGGAGAAGGATATGGAGTGCGGCTTCTCATGGTCAGGAAACCCGGTTGGAAAGTAAGAGGACTCGTATTGTTTAGGCTTCAACTGAATTTAGTTATAAGATACAAATGTTTCCGTCTCTAAATTGCAGTACACCTGAATTACTGTATGCCTGTTGCTTTAGCATCTCTGAGCAGATGTTGATAATTTAATGCAGGTATCGAGGTAAAAGGATGAGGATAGATTACTTTTTAGTGTCGGAAAAGCTCAAGGACCGAATAGTCTCCTGCAAGATGCACGGGCATGGCATTGAGTTGGAAGGTACATTTGCTTTTGAACCTTACATTAATACCATTTTGCGTAATAATACCCAACTTTGGAGATTGAAATCTTAAAAAAAAAAATCCCAATTTATTTCATACATTAGAGAAGTCATATAAGTACTTTCTCTCTTTTTTGTTTTGTCATTTTGACTTTTAAAGTCAGTTTAAATACTTAATCCATTAGTCCTTGACAGGAAGAGTATTATAACTATTATTTATAATAGTTCATATGACCTCAATTATATTGCTCCTCTACCTTTTGGCTTCCTTTTTTGTTTTTTTGTTTATCACTTAAAAATCTTTTCATGTTTCGTCTATGAAATTCTCTAGTATACATTTCTACCATCTATCATCTTTTGGTCTCATTTATCAATATAACACTAATTTTATTCACCTTTTAACCCATATTATTCCTTCTCTTCTCTCAAGGTTATCCTATATGGCTGTGACATTACAGTCATATTAGCGTTATTAGTTTATGTTGCTTACCTTTACTAACAAAAAAGGATGGAGATAATACTATAAAAACCAACATTAATTGGTTTGATTTTGAGTATACTTTCAAAAAGTATTTTTTTCTAATCTTAAGTAAACATAAGTATAAGAATCAAATTTGTCCTTAAACTTAAAGACCTCAAAAAATGGAATGAGATAAACAAAATTGAATGAAGATAGAGTGGCTTCAATGGGGTATCTAAACTTGATTTCTTTAAGAGAGAGAAATTTACCAATGGAGGATCATCAATTTTGGAATTCTTGAATGGGTTACAATTTATATCCTTAACATGAGAGGAAATTTAACTATATATGTTGAAGAAAATTTGAAGATTAACTAGTGACATGATCAAGAAGTGGTTTAGTTGGAGTTTCACCATTGGAGATTTGAGTCTCACCCAAATGAAGATCAATATAAGTTTCACCATTAATGATTTGAGTGTCGAAACAAGTTTCCCAAATAAGGAGCGATATAATTTCCTTTAGTGGAGATAAAATTCTCATAATAAGGCAACTTAGACTTGAGAAAATTTTAAAAGAGGAAAAGTGATACTAAGAAAACTAAGGTACTTCGAGTTGGTTGCAAAGGAGAAGAAATGGTCTTTATGTGATGGAGAACGGGGTTGTCGGGGAAATATTTACACTAGGGATGGTGGGGAAATATTACCCCTCCCCCTTCTCATTGTTTCCCATCCTTCCATTCCCTTCATTTCCTTCAATCCACAAAACACGAGCCTCCTTACGTTCTCTATTATTGGGTTTTGCAAAAGTGATTGTAACTCCGACTTATGTTCTTAATTTTCAGGTTTCTGCGGAAGCGATCATTGCCCGGTGTCTCTTGAGCTTGCACCAAGTTCAACTAGTCCAAATCTGGATGAAGCTCCTAATTGACATTCTGAGATATATAATGCCTTATTTGATGCAGATTGAGAAGTACAGTTCAAGGAAGTAGTGCTACTATTTTTAACTGGAAAGTCGGTTCAGTGATTTTCTAATTTTTGAACCCATATTCATCTTCCGGTGTTTGTATTAGTCATTAACATTTCATATAGAATTAGTTCTCTCATCTGAGCTAACCCATTGCTGGAGTACTCTTTCACTCTATGTTGCCCAATAGTTTTCGAGCGGAATATTAAGTTGATGATAATTTGCTATTTTCTATCTATCTATCTATTTGTACTACTAATAATAATAATAATAATAATAATTAATAATAATAATAATAACAATAATAATAATAATAATAATAATAATAATAATAATTATTATTATTATTATTATTATTATTATTATTATTATTATTATTATTAATTAATATATTAAATGAGAAACCAACAACTAGGGTTTAGCCGTATTTGGGGCCTATAATAAAAGAATGAAAAGATAAATTATTATACTTGTGTCATTATGAACATTTTGATAAATAGCTACTCTTGGAAGAGATCGTCTCTCAAAGAGACGACTTTAAAACAAGAAGTTATATTTTTATTTTCTTTTTAATTTGTATTAATTAGGTTATTTAGTCAATATATCTAATGCGTATCTTGTTTCTCACAATAATTTGTGATAAAAATATTTAATAAATTTTTATTATAAAAAAATTATATGCAATTAAAGATGGAAGGCGCAAATGACTAAATGAGCGGTAATGAATGCATGCAAAATCAGATGGGGAAGGTGGAGGATGTAATAGTAAATTAGTTCACGTATGACGTATCTCTATTCAATGTGCCTCATTTTTCATTTTATTCATTTTTAATAAATTTAATTTATTTTTATTTTTATATATAATTTCTTATTTTTATTTCTCTAATTTTTTAAATCCTACTATTTTAACATACTATATCCAATTATTTAAATTTTCGTTTCAAAATCAAATAAAATTAAATAGTTGAAAAACTGAAGTAATAAATTTACCAATAATGACCTACCCACACACCCACACCACTGCAATATAAATGGGTCACCTCCCTCATTTATTTCATCAACAAGTCTAGAAGAACTATTATTTTGGCTCACAATTTGCATTTAAAAATCCACACATGAGAATTCGTTTCTATATCAATGAGTAAATGTATTTTTCTAAATAGTACGGATTTGATTTTTCATATAATCTTGTCTTTCTCTACTTTTTTAAAAAAGTAATGAATTTGATTCTCGTCTAATTTTATCTTTTTCCTTAATCTATCATATAATTAAAAAATTCAAACTCTTAGCATTGAAGAATTGATAATGGGTTATACTACGGAGTAAAAATTAACAAATTTTTTAAAATATGTGCAATTTCAAAAATTATGATATATTTCTTACATATTTGTATTTTAACACCTAACATATACTGTGTAATTTATTAATAACTTGATTTTTTAGGATCTGTACAGTCGAACATATTAAACATGCTCACAACCTTCGCCGTTAAAATGAGAAAATTATACTTTTTTTTTCAAATAATTGAGCAATAAATGATTCAAGAGTTAACCATATTAGTCCAAGTGAAGCACTAGGCCTATAAATCCTCCCAAAACACTCCAAAATCTCTTCAACTTTTAACCAAAAAACACCCAAATCATCCTAAAAATAACCTTATTTATGTAAAAAAAAAATGATCTTAAATTTATCTTCTTACAACACTCTCCTAACACTAATAACACTCCTCCTTTTTCTCCTCTCATCAACACAATCTTTTGCTTCCACAACACCAACCAAAAAACCATTCTCCAAAATCATAGCATTTGGTGATTCCTACACTGATACAGGCAACACAGTATCAGCAACAGGGCCTTCAGGATTCAACTATGTATCAAATTCCCCTTATGGCATGACATTCTTCCACCACCCCACAAACCGTTACTCGGATGGGCGACTTGTGATCGACTTTGTCGCTCAGTTTCTGTCGCTTCCATTCATTCCGCCTTATCGGTCAGGTAGCCGAGCATCCAATGGTGTAAACTTTGCTGTAGCAGGGTCTACGGCGATCGAGTACAGGTTCTTTGTGAAGAACAATCTGAGCCTGGATATTACTCCTCAGTCAATTGGGACTCAATTGGGTTGGTTTAATAAGTACTTGGAAAAACAAGGGTGTAATGAGAAGAGAAAGTGTGATGCATTGTTTGATGATGCATTGTTTTGGGTTGGTGAGATTGGTGCAAATGATTATGCTTACATTGCTGAGAGTGGGTTAAGTCATAGTGTTATTCAGAACTTAGCCATTAAAAGAGTTTCTCATTTTCTTGAGGTAAGTCATTAAAGAAGACTAAAACACTATTTTGTATAAAACGTCATTGTTCGGTAAAGTATTAATTTAACGTTTAATGGTGCAGTTAGTTATTTTCAGTTGGATATAACTTGTACTATACAACTACACTAATTAGGAGTAGTTAGCAGATACAATTGTACTATTATCCGAGATATTTAAAAAATAATAATAAATAAAAACATAAAATAAAATAAAAATATATGAAAATAAATAATTAATAATGTAAAATTTAGAAACTTTAAACAAAATAATAAATTTTTTAAGAAAATTATACGTTCAAAATTTTAAAAAAAAAAAGAGAAACAAATTAGGTTTAAATAAAATAAATAAATAAAATAAAATAAGTTAAAAAAACGAACCAAAAAATTTAGGAGAAAAAATAATTGAGTTTAGAAAAAAACTCATTTACACTGTCTTAAAAAAAATTCAAAATTAAACTTCCTTCCCCCACTTCCTAAAATAACTCCTCATTTAACTCCATTATTCTTCCTATTTTTCCCTCTAATTCTAACTAACATTATTCCTTTATTATAAATTAAGCAATTTATTCTTTAAATTATTTCATCGTATTAGTTTTCTTTCCTCTCCTTCTTATCAATTTCTTTTTCACCTTGATATTATTTTTCAATTTTTAGACATTTTCTATCTACAAATTACAAACAACAATTATACTTTAAACGTCAAGTTCGTAAATGAAAGTTGATAGGAGCGTAAATTTATAATAATTCTCAATGTCCATCCAATTAGGACTATCCTGTTAGTATTATGTGCTAAGTGATAATTAATGTGTTTAAATAGGATGCATGATTTTATATGATATTATTTTGTATGATGTTGTGTTTTATATATTCTCCAATTATATTTACTATTATTTTTGTCAAACTTTGAATTTATAATTATTATTTCGATAAAATTTATATTATTATTTTGATAAAGAAATTAGATGCAGTTTAATTTGAAAGAGAGATATTTATAATATTAGTATTTTGATGAAAGTTATATTGTTATTTTAATAATGATTTTAAATGCGATTGAATTTAAAGGAGAAATATTTATAATATTAATTCCTATTGTCACCAATTGATATTAGAATGGTGATTTGGAAAATGAGATTTCAGTTAGATATTCCTGAGATATATATTTATTGGGAAAATTTATGATCATAAAATAAAATGTATAATGTATGTTTGATTATATGTTTGTGTGCTCGTGACTAATTATTAAAATACATTAAATCACGTAAAGTGTAACACGAGGAAATGAAGCTCTTATATTTGTTGTGATCCAAGGGTGATGAACAGGTTACCCTGTTTGGTTAGTATAGCTGCCGACAGATTATTATTTCTGCTACTTGATACAATATTTGGTCTTCCTTCTATTTGTTGTGATCCAAGTAGAGGGGGTGTGCACTAACCTGAGACCACTCTGCTGGCCTTGATGAATTATTTGGGGTAACGACCTCTTGATGAAATAGATATAAGGGTAAAGCCTTGTCTACTGGCATTCTCGTTCCCTCAAACTAATAATTGGATATATGCGTTGTTATCATTAAATATCAAATTAATTAATTGGTTTATGTGATATTATATTGCTTTCACAAAATGATTTTTGACTTGGCTATATATATTATTTTCTACAATTATTTTCACCTCCATTGTAATTTATTTTCTTAAAGTATTATTTTCAAACTTAATTGTTTTACGGGATGGAGTTGAAATTACTCAATTTCCTGACTTTGGGAGTTTTTTTTTTTGTTTTTCTTGCATTCTTATTTTGCAGGTTATTAATCACGTGGGGTTCATAGAGTGAGGTTCACCTAGAAATTAGTTTTTATTAGTAATCATGTCCCAGTTTAAATATCACTTTCAGTTGGAAAATTTATTTAGTTGTTAAATTGTATAAAATTATTTTATAGTTGTTTAGCCTTACATTTATTCCTTATCAGGAATAGATGTGGCAGTAACGCTTCCATAATTAGCTTTAGTTCATGTATATTTTTCCTTAAAAATCCTTTTTAAAATTGAACCTAATCATGGGGGTGTTACAACTTTGGCACTTACAAAGTAGAAGTAAGCCTATATTAGATGAGGATAGCTAAATGTTGAACTGTTTGGCAACGAACATAGCCCGAAAAAAAAATGAGAATAGCTAGGTATTTAGTTTCTCTGTTTGGCACCAAACAGTTCGAAAATGAACGAGCGTTTTTCGTTTTTGTTTGGTTCGATTAGATCTTTATCGGATTCCCAGACAGCGCTGAGATCTCGCTTCTGGGATTCGTTACATTTTGGCAATTTATTCTAGTGTCAGTAAAACTAAAAGACAGTAGAAAATTGAGAGCTAAGTCACAGACAGTCCACACAGAACTAAATCTAACATTTACTTCTGTATCAGTAATTCAAGTATACTGTCCACAAGACCATAACAACCAACTGCCAGATTTAATAAAGTCAAAAATGTTGCCAAACTTTCACCATTTCCTGGTCCCTTTTGCTCATGGTTGAGTGGGCCAGGCTTGGTTAGGTGCAAGTGTCTAACCCTCACGGGTGAGAATCTAGTCCCGCACCTATCTAGGTCACGGCGCCGAATCATTTGATTAAAAACTATTATTATTGAATTGTGTAACATATAACACAAAAGAAGTAATTCAGTTGGTTTAATACACATGCAGAGATAAGTGTTCAGCCCACTTTATACTAGTATCCTGAATTCACCGCTTCGTATCGATATGCAGGCAATACTCATGAAAGGTGCAAAATATGTCGTCGTACAAGGCTTACCGCCTACAGGATGCCTAACACTAGCACTGTATCTATCTCCATCAGATGATCGAGACGAAATAGGCTGTGTCCGAAGCGTCAACAACCTTAACCACAACCACAACGCTCTCCTCCAAGCCAAAATACAAGACCTAAGGAAACAGTTTCCTAAGGCGTTTATTGTCTATGCTGATTACTACAACGCATACATCAACATATTGAAGAGCCCAAGCAAGTACGGGTTCAAGGAGGTCTTCAAGACGTGTTGTGGGACCGGAGGTGATCCTTACAACTACGAATTCTTCTCTGCATGTGGATCCCCAAGTTCAAGCCCGTGCTCATACCCATCTCAGTACGTTATTTGGGACGGGGTTCACTTGACAGAGGCAATGAATAAGGCGTTGTCTGGGTTGCTCCTTCAAGGTGGATACTCTCACCCTTCTTTTCAGGAGTTGCTCAACAGAAAGAGGACTCAATTGTGAGCTTTGCATCCTCATTCACTAGATTTTTGTGAGTGTAAAGTATCTGATCATTTGTAATAATTTGAAAATTATGAATCATACATGCGACATATCAGGTGACTTGTAATTGTTTGAAAACTATGGATCATAAGCTAACTTCTACCCGCATCGGGCATATGTTTCACGAATTTGAATACAAAGCATAGCACAAATTGTTGTATAAGACGGTCTCACCGAGAGATGTGTCTCATACACAAATTAAATAGCCCATCTCATACAGATAATGAGAATATAGGCTCCTTGTTTGAGATCATCTCATCGAGAGAGGGTCTCTCACAAGAGTAGCTCAAGCCAGAGTACTCTATTTGGAAACGGTTATAGGAACCAAGTAAACCCCACGTCTTACATAATCACATAGCATGATACTTCTAAATGATTTTGACAAAAATATCACTTTTACATGTAGTTTCTAACAATTTTTTCTTCGAAAAAGCGTAAAATGAATTCCTAGAATCAAACCCCTAATCCCATGTCTTATATCAACAGCCCCTCCCTTCTCTCCTTCGTCCCTTTCTTCCTCCTTATCCTCGTATTTCTCTCTCTCCTTTGTCTCTGTAACACCCCGGTCCTTCGGACCGCTGGTGACTACTCTTGGAAACTGTAGACTAACCCCACAAACCAACACAAGTCTTTCTAGCGCACTTTGGCCGCACGACCCGAAAAAACTTCCCAGAAGGTTACCCATCCTAAGATTACTCTCCACCAAGCACGCTTAACTGTAGAGTTCATAGAAAATAGGCTCCCTATAAAAGAAGATGCACCTTGTTAGCATGAGTACTCTATCAATCCTTTTTCAAGCTAAATCTAGGTTATTACAGTCTCGCTCTTCCTCCTTCATCCCCTCCCACCTCTTTCCCTTATTGCTTCAATCTTCTTTGTGTCTCCTTTATTGCTCACATCAATTTTTTGCTAATCCAACGTCAAACTTCTTCAGATATTACTAACATGTTCAATTATTCATTCCTTATTCATATCCGTCTACTTGAGTCCTTGTTCATACCAGAAATCAATTTGTCATATAATTTTGAGCCAATTTTGAACCAGTGTTGTACAACTTTAAGTCGGGCAGGTTCCGGTTTTGTTCACGTCCGATCCACATTTTGGCCACCTCTAAGTTAGAGTCAGTCACATGGGTTTAAGCCTCAAGACAAGTCTGGGTAAACACTATAACAAGTCTGTTTCTAACCATCAAGCCAGATCAAGTCCACCCATTTGTTATTCCTATCCTTTCAAGGTAAACCCACATACCCAACCAATCAGCCAAGTAAAAGACAACAGTTTACGGTTCACATGAAAATCGGAACACGCTCAGGAAAATAACAATCGAACTCTATTTAGAAGAATGCAAGTATAACTTCATAAGATAAACTTCCACCTTGAGGCCGAATTTCCAGCAGGGAAAAAAAGGATATATGCATTATGCAGACCGTCAGTTGATGTATACCGGGCCATATACATTATTCTACATTTTTTGAGAATCACCTTAACAATACGTTATTTACAATTATCGGGATTACATGTTATTTCAGCACATGTACAATGTGATTCAGTTTTAGCACCGTTATATCAAGTACTCGTAATACATTAAAAAGAGAGCATCAGGAACATCTTTTGGCAGACTGTTTATATACAGATACAAGCGCAATATATCCTCTTTCATTACTGTCGTTCGATCTACCACATCAGTGCCACAGGTGAGAACCCAGAGGTCCCCTGACTGGACTCGTTTTATACTGCCCCGGCAAAATGGACAGGATTCTGACCTCAAATTCCTGTTATTTTGCAAGAAATTCAGGATTCGAATATCTAAGATAATAAAACTCTCTTCATCCCTATACAATAGATGACATTTGGGATGGGTGATAAATTTTGAGAAGTTGAGTTGAAATACCTTAGCTATTCCACACAATTTTGAAAATTTTTGTCTCGCCACTCTAGTCTTTCCTTTTGATTCTTTTTTAAAAGCATTCTTTAAGGGTTATATAGAAAAGTACAAAGATTTCATAAAAAATTGATAACGTCAGTCAGTCGCAATGTTGCGGAAGCGGTACATCGCGGTGTTTTGACTCATTTTGTGGTCATTGCTATGAGAATTTTTAACTTGAAAAAAAATTCAATCTATCATAGTAATATAAGTTTTCTAGAACATATATTTAATTAGAAACTAACAACTTGTCTTTTAAAACCTAATACACTTTTAAAATAATAATGGCTAATATGGTAGATTAACAGCTTATAAAGGCCTCATTATTCCATGATTGAAAATCACCAGTTACGTAATGGAGTTTTGCGGTTCAATAAGCTCAAAATCCATTATAAGGCGGTCATTACGTAACGTAAGGGCCTCATTTTTATTCCATGATCAAGGGTCAATCAGAAATACCATTTTCTTTTTATAAAAGTAGGATAACCAACCCCTCAACCTTACCTAGGTGGAACTGTGGGAGCCACTTTAAGGCATTGGGATAATGAAGTGTTATTGTATCCTTTTAGTCTAAGACAGCCTATATTTAGTCGCTTGCTATTTAAGGATGAAGGAATTACTCTTCATTATCATCAAACTACAATTTTCAAAGGTAAAATATGCTACAAATCAACTTACCAGTCCCGGTAGCAGTTGATGCACATTGAATGACAGCAATTTGGCAGAACCATTTTGGTACAGGGTTCCAAGCAGATTCCACATTCATCTTCTCTCTCAATATCAATGTCCTTTCTACTCTCATGAGCAATTTTCCTGACAGCAAGCTCTGAACTGTCACTCAAATTAGCACAATCATCTAGCTCAGACATATTCCCATGGAGTCGCTGAAGATAGGGTAAAATAATAGCTGCAGATACATTAAGAGTATAATATTAGAGAAAAAATATGACTACTTACGAATAATTCGAAAGATGTATATATCTAACATTGACAAGCAACATGTTTATTTTGAGAAATCAATAAACAGCGATGTCTTTCGATCGCTGAATCAAGCAAGCACGGACAAAGGTGGTCCAAAAAGCAATGGCATCTACCCATTAAAAGGCATTAGACTTGAGCATATGTTTATCTTCTAATCACATCAAATGACACCAAATTATAGGTCAGAACAATCTCAACTACAGTGACAGTCAGCCACTTGGCTATAACTTGCAAGGATGTCTCCTGAAGAAGGCACATATCTTACATGAATGGAAAAAGATGAGGAGTTCCTCAAGAAAACATACATATGGGACTACTAAAGTTCCCAACAGAAGTTCCTAGTGCTCCTGCTATGATCGAAATCTAATGTAGCCACATCATCACCATCATAGCAGCAAAATCATAATTTTGAAACCACTATTTATCCATGCATATAGATTATAGACCTTTCAAAATTGTAAGAAGAGTGTGTCTCAGGTCAGATCATTTGGGTTGGGTCAACTTTGGCTTGGGTCATTTTGGGGTCAAATCATTTTCGGTTTCAATTGGTTTTGGTCGACTTGAAGAAATTTCCCATAAAAAGGACCAATATAGCGTTTTTAAGGTTCCAACAAAGAAATAGAAACTCAAAATAAAAAATTTGTCTAGTAAATGTAGTGCGTTAAAACCAGAAAATGATGACAAGGAACTAAAAAGGCTGCCAAAATTTTGGGTTTAGCCAAGTTTTACCAGTTTTTTCAAGTGTGATCATTTTTTGTCACGATTTATAACCCACTAGTTTCCGGACGAATCAAAAATTGATGTGTACATGCCAGTAATCACCGGCTTCATCTAACATTTGCTAATTTATTACACAACCAGCTTGCTCGCTTTTGACACTCCAACTCCTAGCATTTCTTATCATACTTGTGTTGGAAACTCAGGAAAAAATGTGTAGTTCCAAGCCTCATGCATGAGAAATCAAGCCCAAGATGTCACTTAGACCACTCTACACATGCTAAATTGCAAGAATGGGCACCTTTCTGGGCAAAGGTATGTAAAGTGGTTAGGCAACCAATAAAAATGTCTCTTAGCCTTCATTCTCATGTTCATTAACAGGATATCTTTCTATAACCCCCCCCCCCCCCTCCCCCCCACACACACACACACAAAATCTAGTATGATCCACTATCAGTGCTCGGATTATATTTAAAATGCTACTATTTTTTGTCTTAGTTTTATTGCTCCATAACCTAAATCCAGCAAACATGGATGTAGAAGACATAAAAAGTGGAGTGAGGTACAAGGCCATGCTAAAATAACTATTGTGAAGACTAGAAGGTGTGATAATGGCGCTTACGATAAGGCATGAGAATGACTTTCAGTTTTGTACCTATGAAACCTCAAAATAATATTTACGCTCAAATCTCCATTTTGTACCTACTAAACCTTTAATGTTTAACCAACTCTCTCTCTCAAGTCTCAACCCTATGATGAATCCTAATAGTTGCGTGGTAACTTAAGTAGGAAGAGGTAGCCTCCATTTCGGGCTTGAGAGCATTATAACATTCAATAGCTCTAACAACGACCAGATTACCAGGAGGAGGGAGGAAGCAGTGAAAAGGGACTAGAAATATTGACCAGATTACCAGATTAAAGTATAAGGGTATAAAAGTGAAGATTAACCATTAAAATACATACAACAGATGATAAAACTAAAATATCTTCAAGTCTATCCCAGTAATAGAAATATTGACTTTCCAGAAGCATAAACTGTAATATTCAGAAATTTTTGTTATTATATCTCAAAAATTAGAAGGGGAGCCTTATGTGATCGAAAAAAGATCACGGGTTCTAGTCCTAGAAACAATCTTTTGCAAAAACATAGGGTAAGGTTTGCCTCCATTATACACTTGTGATGGGATCCTTCCCCGAACCCTCGTCTGCTTTGTGCACCGCTGCCCTTTTCAATGTCTCAAAAGTTACAACAATACTACCCTTTTCAATTTCTCACAAGTTACAACAATTTTAAGCAAGTGCTTTCACAAAAATATATTTTCAGAACAAAACGCAACTAAAAGGTATGCTCATATTGAAGTTTAAAAAAACAAATAATTTCACGTATACAAATAGGGTACATATTTGAAGAAACAAAAATTTATAAGCACAAACATTCATTCACATACCATAGAATTCCTTTAATGTTGCTCTCCTCCCAAAAGAGGACATATCCGGTCTACCATCTCCATTTACCTGTAAGCGATGAAAATATATCAATCAAGGCAACACGACCACTTTATAATTATATTCTCTCATATGTCCCTAAAGCACAAATGGGCAATACATATACATCCAAGCAGAAGAAACTAACCTTATATATGACTACATAGAAGAGATTTAAGCAGCTTGGAAGTAGACATGTACATGAACAATTTATCCAATGGAGCAAGTAAAGGATAAGGGGTGCCAAGTCATTGTGAACTAATTTCATCTGAAGACAATTGCCACTTTTGTTTCTGGGAATAGAAGCAGCCCTGGATAGACAGAAAGACATGGTCAAGGTGTCACACGATGGAGAGCCATCACAATTTACAAATAACTAAACACATAAAGAAATCTTACATCAGTAACCAATTTCTTTCCTTTGAATACTTTCAAAGCCATAGAATCGAGACGACTGTAGACTGAGAAAGAACAAAATCAAAACTCTCCCTTACAAAATGCTACCAGAGAAAAACCCATGACCCACCTATTCTAGAACTATGATCAAACCTTAAGAGATCAATTAACATGAAGTTCAATGTGAAAATCCTATTAGCTGAGTAGCTCAATATTTAATCCAAAATTTTGAAGTATCAAACTTTAAGAGAACACTCACGGCCCCTTTGGTTAGTGTTATAACAAAATCTAAAGGTTTAGAAATTTATCAATATGTAAGCCAAAATCTAAAGTTAATCCACCAACCTACTAATATATGGTATAACAAAACTCCAAATTCTATAAAAGCAACTACAGCAACTTCATTTTACCAAGCCAAGAACTTCCTATTTGCAGGAGGTTACCAAAGAGTATAAATTTTTTTCAATTCAGTAAAAAGGAAAAGTGAGACAAAAAATACTTTTTTTTTTGATTAGTATGAAATACGCAAATGAAAATTTTCGAGCTAGAATCTTTCATTCTTATTTGAAAGGGTAATCAAAATCAAAGAAATACATGACATAATTCTTTCAAAATTTCTCATCTTTAAAGGGATTATCACAAAAAAAAAATCCATGATATGACACCATAGATGAAGTCCAACTTATATCTAAATAATCACAAATAAGACTAATAAACCAATCATCAAATAACCAACAATTTCTTCGCAATAACATATTATTATAAAAAAAAAGTAAAAAAACCCAGAAACTAATTTAGCAACATAAGAAAACTGACAATAGAAATTGAACAAACAAACCCCAAAAATAAACAAAAATATAATGGGCAAAAGATTGAAACTTTACAGCATATTAGCATGTTGAATATCAGCTTCAATAGCTTTAAGAGATTCTTGGCAAGTAGAAGACTTTATTAGTTGATAACTCAACATTGATTAAAAACAAAAAATCCAATTTCTCACTCTATTTATTCACTGTGATTAACTGATCAAGGGATAAGAGCTGTCTGTTAGAGAAATTAAAAGCAACCCAGAAAAGTATTGGTGCTAAAGTTGTCAAAATGATAATGGAAATTGATGGGTTTTTCAAGAAAGTTGAGGAAAGTAAGGGAAGAGAAGAGAAAATGAAGTTTCTTGGTTTGGTGTTTGCTGAGTCAGCCTGACAACCTGGTCCTTTGACAACAATGAAACCTAATCTGCTCAGTGCTCATTCTCAAAATTGAATTTTGGTCGTTTAGGCAACACATTTTTGTCGTACAAATTTTGGGTAGTAATTAATTGACTCCGTAATCCTTTTTATTTTATTGTCATCCCTATTTTATTGAAATGATGAAAATATTTTTGGATTTAAAATTTGTGTAACATACCTTACTCTCACTCAATAATACTTTTATTACTCACGGCCCGTTTGGTCGATGATAATGAAGTAATTGAATGAAATGCTGTAATGGCAATAGTAATGAAGGAATGGATATGAGAATTGGTAATGAAGATTCTTTTGTTTGGTGGGCATCACTAAAGAATGGTAATAGAAGATAATATTCCATTGATTGCATTTAGTTGTTAGTAATAAAAAAATGGTATTGACTCTTAGTTTTATTATTGTATATTTGTATCTAAAAGCATTATTGTATCTAAATTATTCTATCTAATGATTATTTTTTTAATAATAATTTTTTTTGGATAATTACAAACATTACCTTTTTTTTCTTCATTATTTTTTTCTTCAGCTCGAAACAACATTATCTTATTTTACTACCATAGTAATATTTCATTACCATTACAGCCTAATACCAGGTTGTTTGATGCTAATAAAAATGGCCATTTTTTGGTAATTTCATTACCTTATTTTATTACCATCCATTACCATTGAAGGCATCCAAACAACCAAATTTTTTATTACTTAATTTTATTACCATTACCGCCCTCTAATACCATGTACCAAACAGGCCGTAAGCTCTAAATCAAAATGTAAAATTTTTAATCGAATTTCTCATGTAAATCAAGGTAATTTTGAATTGAATTTCTTATGTAATT
Organism: Amaranthus tricolor; assembly: GCF_026212465.1. Lineage (NCBI taxonomy): Eukaryota > Viridiplantae > Streptophyta > Magnoliopsida > Caryophyllales > Amaranthaceae > Amaranthus > Amaranthus tricolor. The sequence continues at coordinate 24,049,568 of NC_080051.1, read as the reverse complement.
TTTTTTTTTTAAAAAAAAAAGAAGAACCAATCGCACGTTTGGTGCGACTTGCATTTTCAATTTTTTTTTTATTTTCAATGTAAATAATAATAATAATAATAATAATAATAATTTCCGTCGGAGTCTGCTTTTAGTGCAAGTAGAAGAGTTTTAGACGAAAAGAGATCTCGTCTTGCTCTACATAGTATTCAAATATGTATTTGCAAGAAAGATTTGGATCAAGCGGAGTTTCGAACACAAGGACTAAAGAACGATGATGATCAAGGCGATGATGATGATCCATGGATGATGATGGATACATCTGCATCATCGTCAGAAGGAGAGTCAGCGGAAGCATCTAACCAATCAGATGATGATGACGAAGACGAATTGGATCAAACGGACAACGATCAATCAACATTCAACAACTACAAATAAAAGGTATGACAAAGAACACTTTGATTCCTTTGGAATACGTAGGCAGCTTAGTATTCCTTTGGGTACTAGGTTCAAGTCCATTTTCTCCCTTTTTTTTATTAATCATCTTTATCGTTGATTCGTTTCTTATTAATTTATTTTTTTTATTCTTTTTAGTAAATATTTTAATAACGATGACAAACAATGAATTTCGCTAATAATCAAGTAATCATCAAAGGTACGTCCGCATTATTATAGTATTTTTATATTACATTTAAAGGAAAAATAAAAATGGAACCGATGGTCCGACCCCCTACCCGCGAGTTGGAACCGCCTCATAAACCACCAAGGAACCGCCAAGGAACCAAAACCGGAATGTTCGAATCAGGTTCCAAATGGAACCGGAACGGAACCGGCCCAACCCGGACGAAATTGATACATACTGTTAATCTTCTGTTCTATTTTCCTATATGCTTTTAATCACGCTATTTTTTGGGGTTCAGAATATCAGAACCTCAGCTGTTTTTTCTATAAACTTAAACTTATATGATTATTATCATATTTAAATAGATACGGAACTTCCCTTCCCGAGAATTTTATGATAATGCACTGGAAGATGGCGCTGATGTGGAAGAGCAGACAAAACGTGCTTGGCATGATTATCGCTGCTTCCGTCCTCTTTGCTTTTTTGATATAAAGGACGGGGAAGAGTCTCAGCCTACAGGAAGTGGATCTTGGGTTAATGCAGATGAGGTTGAGTTTGGACTACTCATTTATCAGAAATTGGTGGCTAAATATCCAGAGCTCAAGTCAAGCTCCAGAGTTGCTATTATTTCCCCTTACAGGTTTCAAGTTAAGCTTTTTCGTCAACATTTCTGAGAAATGTTTGGGATTGATTCTGAAAAAGTAGTGGACATAAATACCGTTGGTGGTTCTATTCCCCTTATGTTTGATGAAAGACAAATGAATGGCCATTTTTTGTATAATAATAACTGTTCAGTTAGTCTAATAATGTTCGGTAAAACAACATGGGTCTTGCTCAGTACCAGTTATTCCCAATCCTTGCGTTCCATTGATATATACTCTCTCTGTTCTCTTTTGTTCTTCTCATATTTCCCATTTGGAAATTTTAAAATGTTCATCTTATTTAGAATCATTCTATTTTAGTAACCAATAGAATTCAAGAAAATTATTCCACTTACCCTCTAATCTATAAAAATTAACTTACATTTTAATTCTCAATATTTTAACGTTTTACACACCAATGAAATTTAATGATCTAATTACACTTACACATTAATCAATAGAATCATTTGTTTATATTATTTTACTCAATTCTCGTAGTATTTAATGTGTAATTATTATTTATCTTGATTTCTTCCCAAATTCTAAATGAAAAGATAAAAAAGAACGGAGGGAGTATCATTGAGGAAAATCACATTGGTAGCGGAGACGAATAACATGAAAATGGCTTAATGGGTCTCCTGCCATGTGTGATGGTATCATAGTGGTACCTATTTTAACCATGTAAGTAGTAGAGTTTGATGACATAACCCAGCTTACAACAAGTACGGAGACTCATACCAAGTTAACAAATTTTAAATTCTGAAACTAGCAACTCGCCATTCTTTAATATTTGGGCATAGGTATATGTAATTATTGGCCTAGCTGACGGTTACGGAAGGAAAATATCACAACCTGGTCACTTATAAATGGACTATGAGTAGAATAAAAGTTTGTTAAGAAAATATTCTAACTAGCAAAAAGCAGAGTTAACTTCCATTTGTTTAATTTCCGCAAAATGCTGAAATCCTGGGAGTGGAGATGTGATTTCAGTGTTAGTTTGTCTATAGATTTTTAGGATCTCGATTTTGCATACAAGTCAATGGCTGATTGTTACGAATTGGGTTGAAGGGTCCAAGGGCATTATTGACTTTTTACTATTAGTATTCTTTCACTTCTATTAGGGGGTTTATTCTATCATGGGTATGCTTGTATGTTTTGGGTGATTAATTCACATACGAGTTTGGGACCAGTCGAAGGATCCTCTGTATCTTGTATCTTGTTACAGTTCAATAACAAGAATACGGGAAGTATTATTCAGTTCATTGTTGTCTGTTTCTTGATTGTATTCTTCTTTATATTCTATTTGGTTTGTTTCTTTTGGGTAATTCTTGGCAGATGCATATCATTGCATAACAGTCCACAACACTGGTTTACATGTTTCTTTTTCTCTTTGCGTTGGTGCTCCAGGTATCTTAGTAGACTATGCAATTGGTGGAATTGGGACGGGAGAAGGATGTTGCAATATTCTCATGTGTTAGGGCTAGCAAAGATAGGGGCATTGGATTTATTGCTGATTTTCGGCGTATGAATGTCGGTATCACTAGAGCTCGTTTCTTCTATCCTGGTAAGGCTGATCAAATTGGCCTTTTCAATCGTTGATGTCATAGTTCTTGCCTCACTTTGGATCTTTTAGGTTATTGGTTCTGTATCAACACTGAAGAGGGATAAGCACTGGAGCAACCTTATAGATGCTGCTGAGAAGAATGATTCCCTATTTGAGGTATAAATTCCGTTGTCTTCTTTAGATGAAAATTGAAGATGATGTATTTCTCAATTTTTTTCTATGCTAAAGAGATTGTTATTTTTGTTGTGTATGATAAACGACGCATAGGAAATTTCTTCCGATCATCCTTTTTCTTTATGACTATGATTTTGATTAGATGTAAACAGTCCAGTTTACTGATAAATTTTGTTATGGTAGGTATCTAAGCCTTATGCAGCATTCTTTAGCGACGAACACTTGAAATCTATGCAGGTTAAGGTTGAGCCTGATGTTTTTGATGAACAAATGTTACAATATGGATCTATATATGGTGATGTTGATAACCCTGCTCAACCAATGGATGAAAATTTTGACGGAGATGGAGGATTTGGTGATGGTGGTGATGATTAGTAACTATAGAATCCCTCATATATTTATTTTTGAATTATTATTATTATTAAATATTTTAGTGCTAATAAAGTATCATCTTTATTATTTTTAGGACTTTCTATTATTTATTCTTATTCCATTACTATAATTTTTTTTTCAGCAAGTCTTGTATGAGACCGTCTCACAGTGAGTCGGGTCCATACAAGCAACCTAAATTATTTACATATAAAAAAATTAATTAATTAAACTAAACTAAACTTGATAACTGCCATGGATTTTTGATTAAAACTTATTGAAACTAACTGCCATGGATTTTTGACTAAAACTTATTGAAACTAACTGCCATGGATTTTTGACTAAAACTTATTGAAACTGTCCATGTAACCGTCATTATAAGCTTTTGCTGTCTTGGGTGGAGGATAACTTCTTTCTGAAAACTTTTGAAACCTCAAACTTACCTTGTCCTGTGATGAATGGCAAGTATTGAAGTGTTCTATTGCATGATATAGCTTACAAGTATTCATTAAGGTTATATGTGATGACCTTAAAATGATTATTTATAACCTTAAAATGATAACTTATAACCTTAAAGTGATAACTTATATCGTTAAAGTAATTAGCTACTTCGTATAAGTGTTCAAGTATTCATTTTACGGTTATATGTGATGAGTTTAGACGAATCATTTATAGCCTTAGAAGGATAGCTTATAACCTTAAAGTAATGACTTACATTGTTAAAGTGATGATCTACTGCTTATAAGTATTCATTTTAAGGTTGTATGTAATGATTTTAAAGTGATTAGCTATTGCATATAAGTATTCATTTTAAAGTTGTATATGATAACCTTATAGTGATTACTTATAGCTTTAATAACCTTGAAGTGATGACTTATATTGTAAAGGTGATTACCTACTACTTATAATTATTTAGTTTAAGGTTGTTACGATAACCTTAAAGTAATTACTTGTAACCTTAAAACCTTAAAGTAATAACTTATAAATTTAAAGTGACGAATTAAAATTTTGAAGTGATTACCTTTTGCATATAAGTATTCATTTTAAAGTTGTATATGATGACCTTAAAGAGATTACTTATAGTCTTAAAATGATGACTTATAACCTTAGAGTGATGATTTACATTGTTAAAATAATTACCTACTGCTTATAAGTATTCATTTTAATATTTTTATACGATGATTTTAAAGTGATTACTTATTGCCTTAAAGTGATGACTTATAACCTCAAAGTGTTGACTTACATTGTTAAGGTGATCACCTACTGTTTAAAAGTATCTTTTTTAAGGTTGTAAGTGAGGAGTTAAAAGGATTCAATTATTACCTTAAAATGATAACTTATAGCCCTAAAATAAAAGTGATTACTTACCGCTCACAAGTATTCATTATTATAGAAAAAACTTCAACAGCTCAAAATAGACATAAATGGATAGCAAACCAATCATCCAAAAAAAAAAAAAAAAAAAAAAAAAAATTCACATTATAATTAGTAACCCAGGAAAAAAATACATGAATAGAAAAAAATCATGAATTAAAATAAACAAAAGAAAAGTAAAAAATTAGTAACTTGCTCTTTATCAGTTTTCTTGACAACAGTTCGATCTCCATTACAATTGTTGAAATGCGGAAGCCACGAAGAACAAATCAACGGGAGACCAGGAAGAATCTTAAGAGATTGACAATGAACTCCTATACCGAGTTGAAGATTATAAATGCAAATGATGAAAACAAATTGATGATTTAATGCAGAAGCAAAAGCTGATGAATAATGAAACAAATCAATGGTATTCGATTTTCAGGTTATGAAACAGAATGTTGCCTTTTTGTATGAAAACTGTTCTTTTGTTTTTTTTTATTTTTTTTTTTTAATTCGAATTGGTCAATCCTAAATTAAGTCGTCTCACTGTGAAGACGATGTTGATAAAGAATTTGTAAAAACTTAAATAGTTCTTTGACAACGTGAGGTGAAACATATTCTTACTTAAAACTAACAAAGTTTTTAAACTAATTTCAAATACCTAAATGGTCTTAAACTTCTACTGTATTAGGTTTCATCAGAGTACCAATGAGGCAATGGTCAAAAACATGCGAGAATGCAACCATTTGACTTTTCACACGTGTTATATATAAATTAGTCAATTATTTTTTGATAAATTTCTTAAAAATAGAAAAATATCAAATCATACGTTATATGAGACTAGTCGCATAGTTATTTTTCAATTTTTTTAAAAACTTGTTGATTTTAAATTCAAATTTCAATAAATTTAAGAAAATATTTTTAAAAAATTGATATATTTTTTATTTTTGCAATGACATCAAAATTTTATTAAAAATTTGAGATCTCACATCGTAGTTTTGCAAACCGAGTACTTGAAGATTTTGGAAAATTACTTATTCATTTTATTTTGGAAAATTTGTGAAAAATAACCTTTTTAACTAAAAATAACTCATATTATAGTAGTAATCTTTTATTTATTTACTGTGATAGAGACTATTTAATTATAAATCTTGTTAAATGTGTACTTATGATACGATAAAACAGGAACAAGGTTTAGATGAGTTCGGTTAGGATTTATCCTAATTTCGTCGCGGTGTGTTTATGGTTAAATTTCAAACAAAATCACGAAAATACTACAAGAAACAATGGCTGTTACAAAAAATTAGATAAGACACTTATTCACTCGTTTCGTATTTTTCACGATCTCTCTACCTTTCGTTAGGTTTGTTGTTTCCCTTTTTTGTTTTTAACAAAATAATCATTATGTTTATGTTTCTAATTTGTCATGTTTTAAAAGACTTTAAATTTTGACATGCTGTCCCATCTCTATTTGTTTATCGTAATTTCTGTTTCTCCGCTGAACTGTTGCCTCCATTCAGGTATGTTCTCCTCCTTTCTTCTCTTTTTTTTTCTTTTCTCATTTCGATTCGCTCCATCTTCTCTGAATTCACTCTAGAATTTTTTTCGCTAGAGAGCCCTTCTTTTCGTTTTTCTCATTTCGATTCGCCTCATCTTCTTTGATCTCACTCGAATTTTTTTCGCTAGAGAGCCCCTTTTTTTCGCCTCACATGCTGTTTCATCGTTAATTGACTTACTTTTTCTTTTTTATTGATTATTATTTGTTATAGCTTGAAGTTTGAACAATGAAAACACAAATTATGTTGCATCTTTAGACCTGCTAGATCCTGCAAGAAAATATGAAACGTTAGATTCCACTAATGATCCCTCTGACCGTCGATAACTACTCATGGAGACTGTAGACTAGCCACACTGACTAACACAAGTCTTTTCAGCCACTATCTGTAACTCCTCGGCCCCTCGGACCTCAGGTGACTAGCCTCACAGACCAACATAAGCCTTTCCAGCATACTTTGGCCTCACTCATGCGCATGTAGAAAAACTTTCCAGGAGGTCACCCATCGTAAGATTATGCACCTTGTTAATATGAGTAGTTAATCATAATTTTTTAAAGTTAAAAATGGGGTATCACACTCACCCCCACTTAGGAATACAACGTCTTTGTTGGACCATAGGTTCAAAATCTTTTCCCTCGCTAGGTGTACTAAACACACAATCAGCCACAATCGCATGATTGCTCTGATACCATTTGTAACACCCCGGCCCTTCGGACCGCCGGTGACTACCCATGGAGACTGTAGACTAGCCCATAGACCAACACAAGTCTTTCCAACGCACTTTAGTCTCATTCGTGTGCACCTAGGAAAACTTCCCATAAGGTAAATCATCCTAAGATTTACTCCTCACCAAGCACGCTTAACTGTGGAGTTCTCAGTAAATAGGCTCCCATGAAAATAAAATGGTTAATATGAGTAATCTATCGATTATTTTTTTAAGCTAAATTTGGAGTATCACATTACTTGTTCTTTTTGTGGTAAATGCACCAAAAGAGGAACCAAGGGGATATTTGGGTTGGTCACTAAAAGCACTTAAATTTATATAAAAACTTAGTAGAATAAACCAAGTGAAGATGGTAGATCAGTTGGTAAAGTTGCTAATATACTAAGTAGGAGGATTCAAGTTCAAAACTTGAACATGACATCTTTTATAGAGATTAGTCCTCCGTTCTCGCCTGAAATTTCCAGTATACCATTTTTTTCACTTGATTGACATTAATTAATTGTTTTCAATTTCTCTTAGAGATTAGTCCTCGGCCTCCACTGAGATTTCTACCGTGTGCTTGAGATTTCCTCCGTTGCTACCCTAACTCTATTAGAATATTAGAATATCTTAGCATAAAATCTCTTTGATTTCTTTGTGATTATGTAGAATCTTTATGATTTTGTAGAATATTAGGACAATATTTAGTTTCCTAAAGTATATTGACAATCTTGTATATATAGACATTATCATTAATGAGAAAGGCAACCCGAGTCATTCTTACATGGTATCAGAAGCTTCGGTTTTTTGATCCCGACTCCTTTTTCTTTCTCCTTGTCTTTCTCTTCTTCCTTCTTTTCTTTCACCTTTCTTCTTCATGGCCTCTCCCACCAAAATTCATCCCGCTACTTTGATTACTAACATTAAAACAAGTATTCCCATTCAACTTAATGAAGATGGTTCTAATTTTCATACTTGGGTCACTTTATTCAAGCTTCATTGTCGTGCTCACCTTGTGGAATCTCATATTCTTCCCGATGACTCTTCTAAAGTGTTATTTCCTAAAGATTCCGATTGGCAACGTCTTGATGACATTGTTCGAACATGGATTTATGGCTCTATTAATCCCTCTCTTCTTCAAACTATAGTACGTCCCGATGATTGTGCTTTTGATGCTTGGACTCGTATTGAGAACAATTTCCAAAATAATAAGACATCCCGAATCCTTCATCTTGAATCTCAATTTAATGACCTTTCTTTATCCACTTTTTCCGATGTAAAATCTTATTGCAATGAAATTGAAAGTATTGCTACTTCTCTTAATAATCTTGGCACTTCCATCACCGACAATCGATTGGCTCTTCAAGTTCTTCATGGGTTAACTTCGGAATACAAAACTTTTCGGTCTTTGGTTCAACATATGAATCCTATTCCCTCCTTTGATACTCTTCGTTCTATGTTGGAATTGGAAGAACGTTCTAATCATAAGCATACTTTTCCCGCTCAAGATTCGGCTCTTCTTGCTTCAAATAAAGGTACTTTTTCTGAAAATTCCGCTTCTTTTAACAACCGCGGTCCTTCCCACCACCATGGTGGTCACCGCCACTCTCGTCGTGGTGGCCGGCCCCACCGTGGCAGCCACCATGGCTCCACCAGTGGGTATGGGCGCTGGCAGCAGCCTCCTACCAGGCCTACTATGTTTCCTTCCTCTCGGCCCAACAGCAATCCTCATGGCCCAAGTTCTTCTCCTTCTCCTTCTCCTTCTTATTATGGGAGACCTTCTTGGGCCAGAAATACTTGGGCCCAGCCTGCTGCCCCCTTTCCTACTACATCTTGGGCTCCTCATTTTTCAAACAATGGACATTCTGATGGTGTTCTTGGTCCACGTCCGGCACAAAGCTATTACACCGGGACTAATACTTTTTCAAATTATATTCCTACGGACATCGATCATGCCATGAACACTCTCTCTTTATCGACTCCGGATGAGCAATTTTATATGGATACCGGTGCCACATCCCACATGACTCGTTCTCAAGGTACTTCTTCCTTATTTTCCTTTAAAGCATCAATTCAATAATGCTATTGTTGTCGGTAATGGTCATTTCATTCCAGTTCTTGGTCACGGGCATATTTCTTTTCCTACTTCAAAAAAATCCCTTTCCCTCAAAAATGTCTTACATGCACCTAAACTTATTAAAAATCTCATTTCCGTTCGAAAATTCACTCATGATAATATGGTTTCCGTTGAATTTGATCCTTTTGGCTTTTATGTGAAGGATTTGGCCACGGGGAGCATCGTCCTGAGATCTAATAGCACGAGTGATCTTTATCCTTTTCCATCCGCACATGGAGCTACTCTTTCATCCTCCACATCATCGGCCTTTTCCGCTTTTTCCTCTAGTATTTGGCATTCCTGTTTAGGACATCCGGGCAATGCGATTTTAAATTTCTTGTATTCCTCTAGTTCAATCAAATGTAATAAAAATCCTCATTTTTTTTTGTCATTCTTGTCCTTTAGGGAAAAACATTCAATTACCTTTTGTTAATTCTATGACTATGAGTTCTAAAGCTTTTGATATTATTCATAGTGATTTATGGACATCTCCTATTTCTAGCCCATTGGGATATAAATATTATGTTCTTTTTCTTGATAATTATACTAATTTTTTGTGGACTTTTCCTTTATGTCGCAAATCTCAAGTTTATGATGTGTTTGTCCATTTTCATACCTTTATTTACACCCAATTTGAGCATAATATAAAATCTTTCCAATGCGATAACGGGGTGAATTTGACAATCATATGTTTCGTCAATTTTGTACTAGTCGCGACATTTCACTTCGTTTTTCTTGTCCTTACACATCATCTCAAAATGGCAAATCCGAACGCAAAATTCGCTCCATCAATAACATCATTCGCACTCTTTTATGTCATGCTTCACTTCCCCTGTCTTTTTGGCCTCACGCCTTAAACACGACCACCTATCTCCTCAATATCCTTCCATCTAAAATTCTTGGTAATCTCACTCCCACTCATGTGCTATATTGTAAAGCTCCTACATATACTCATTTACGGGTTTTTGGGTGTTTATGTTTTCCTCTTTTTCCCTCTTCCACTATCCACAAGTTACAACCACGCTCCGCTCCATGTGTATTTTTAGGATATCCATCTTCTCATAGAGGTTACAAGTGCTATGATCTCTCATCCCGTAAAATCATTATATCTCGACATGTTCTCTTTGATGAGGCCACTTTTCCTTTTGCTCAATCCCCTTCCTCACCTTTCCCAAACTACCAATTTTTAGATGCTAATATTCCCCTTCATTTGTTCCAAACAGCCCATACATCATCTTCTGGGCCTACTCCCTCTCTAAGCCCAACTCTTAGTTCCTCCTCCCTTTGTCAACCTACTACTACTGGGCCTCTTATATCTGACCCAGCACACCTTTCTCCCTCTCCAGCCTCCGTACCCCTCATTTCCCCTATTGGGCCTTCAAATTGTTCAGCCCAACAGAACCCAGCCACCCCCAACTCGTCAGCCCAACAGAATCCAGCAGCTCCCAGCTCGCCTACTCCTTCTTCCCCACTTTCAACTGGGCCTGCCTCACGCAGCCCAGTCCACCTCCCTCTTCCTTCCTCCTCCTCTATTGGGCCTGCCTCCCACAGCCCAATCCACCCATCTTCTCCTACCTCACCCCCCGGTATCACTACGCGGAGTAAACATGGTATTTTTAAACCCATTCCCAAATACTACTCTCAAGCCTTATCCGTTTCTTTTTCACCTTTACCCAAATCTCCCCTTCATGCCCTTCGTGACCCAAACTGGAAGTTAGCTATGAAAGAATAATTTGATGCTTTAATTGAGAATCATACTTGGGATTTGGTACCACGTCCTCCTAATGCTAATATTATTCAGTCATTGTGGGTGTTTCGTGTCAAGACCAAGTCCGATGGCTCTTTTGAGCGCTATAAAGCGCGTCTTGTTGGTGATGATAAATTTCAAAGAGAAGGCATTGATTGTGATGAGACTTTTAGTCCGGTTGTGAAACCTGCTTCTATTCGCATTGTTTTAAGTATTGCTCTTTCCAGGTCTTGGTCTATTCATCAGCTTGATGTTAAGAATGCTTTTTTACATGGTCACTTAACTGAAACTGTTTACATGCATCAGCCTCTGGGTTTTCGTGATCTCACTCGTCCTGATCATGTTTGTCTTCTTCGTAAGTCCCTTTATGGTCTCAAACAGGCTCCTCGTGCATGGTATCACCGATTTGCTACTTTTGCAACTACTATTGGCTTTTCTAACAGCATTTCTGATAATTCCCTGTTTGTTTATCGTCATGGATCTGATATTGCTTATCTGCTATTATATGTGGACGATATTATTCTCACCGCTTCCTCAGATTCACTTCGTGAGTCCATTATGTCCAAACTTAGCTCTGAATTTGCCATGAAGGATTTGGGTCCCCTTAATTATTTCTTGGGTATTGCTGTTACTCGCACTTCTACGGGCCTCTTTCTCTCTCAACAAAGGTATGCCTCTGAAATTCTTGAAAAGGCTGGCATGTCCCAATGTAATTCTGTTGCTACTCCTGTTGCTACCTCCGGCAAACTTTGTGCTAATGCTGGTTCTCCTTGTGACGATCCTACCTTGTATCGTAGCCTAGCTGGTGCTCTACAGTATCTTACTTTCACTCGCCCAGATATTTCATATGCTGTTCAGCAAGTTTGCCTCTATATGCATGATCCACGCATTGAACATATGGCTGCTATTCATCGCATCCTTCGCTATGTCAAGGGTACTCTTTCCTATGGAATGCAGTTGCATCGTTCTAATATTTCCACTCTTTTGTCCTATACTGATGCTGATTGAGGTGGTTGTCCTGACACTCGCCGCTCAACTTCTGGTTACTGTGTTTTTCTAGGTGATAACTTAATTTCTTGGTCAGCTAAACGACAACCTACTGTTTCCAAATCCAGTGCTGAGGCTGAATATCGTGGTGTTGCTAATGTTGTTTCTGAAACTTGTTGGATTCGTAATTTACTTCTTGAGCTGCACTGTCCTATTACCACAGCTACCCTCGTCTATTGCGACAATATTAGTGCCGTTTATTTGGCTGGTAATCCGGTTCATCATCAGCGCACTAAGCATATTGAGATCGACATTCACTTTGTTCGAGAAAAAGTTAAACGTGGAAATGTTCGGGTGCTTCATGTTCCATCTCGTTATCAGATCGCTGACATTTTCACCAAAGGCCTTCCTCAAGTGTTATTTGATGACTTTCGTTCCAGTCTCAGTGTCTCCAAACCGCCCGATTTGACTGCGGGGGTGTATTAGAATATTAGAATATCTTAGCATAAAATCTCTTTGATTTCTTTGTGATTATGTAGAATCTTTATGATTTTGTAGAATATTAGGACAATATTTAGTTTCCTAAAGTATATTGACAATCTTGTATATATAGACATTATCATTAATGAGAAAGGCAACCCGAGTCATTCTTACAAACTCATTAGTTGCTTGCCATTTGTGTAATTTGTTTCCTAAACTTTCTTGATTTGTTTGTTTCAATTTGTTTTCTTTGATTAAATGTTAAATGTAAGATTGTTTGATATATTATCGATTCTCTTATAGATAACAGGATTTCGATTGTGATGGATGATTGATTATTCCATTACTTCATATTAGATTGATTTGATCAGAGGTTTTATCATGTTTAGAGTTTATATTGTATTGATTTGCTCAAAGGTTTTATTTTTTTCAAAGTCCTGTTGATTAATTTTTGCTCAAAACTAATTATATCGTATATTTAGATACTACTGATTGTGGGTATTTTTTGATTCAATCTCTACATTTTTGAGTGTACTTTTTTCTCTTATTTTAAATGTTGACAACACTTTTTTTTGGTTCCGTCATTGAAAGAGGAACATAACGTAAACTACATTTAATAGGAGGCTTTAGAAATGTGACAAAATGTAAAAAATGTTATTTTAATATGAAATTCATGTTATTTAAAATATTAAATAAAATTTAAAATTGATTTTAGAGCACCCCAATTTTAGTGAGTGGGAGATGGTTGACGGAAGGAATATGTTATAATTCTTGCAACTTTGTGTACTTTATTAGTTGAGGGAAGGTAGAAAATTGCAATTATTTTTTGCTACTCCCTTATATTCTACCAATTAGTCTCATTTATTTATTTTTACTATTTATTTATTATTTTTAATTTGTATTTTTCTTAGCCTATAAGTTAAAATATAGTCATGTAAGATCTTGTTTAATTCGTTTCAATATAAAGATTATTAATATTAATTTTTTATAATTTTTAATTAAGAATAATTAGAGGTATTAAATGTTAAAATATTGCCTCAACAAGTGCGAAAACTAAATGAAACTAATAAATTGAGTAGAAGGTAGTATTACAATCATTTAATCGTATTTTGTATATTTTGACGAGCTTTAATCATTTCCTCATTTGGTGTGAGTTATATTTTGGGCAATATGTGGCATACAAGTATACAAACTTAACCACTTATTGGACTTGTGAGCCTTTGTATATTAATTTGGATACTTGTGGGAATGCTTGTGATTTAAGATTGTAGAAATAATAGCTTGCCTATGCAATTTGGGCAATATCAAGGGATGGATAAGTGTAGAGTCAATAATGTCAATTGATATTAATAGTTAAATTTTAACGAAAAAAAATATAATGATATAAGTTGGCAAACAAAAAAAACTTTTAACCTGAAGATTACAACTACAAACTCCTTTTTTTTTTTTTTTTTTTTTTTTTTTTTTTGTTGATTTACTCTCAATTCCAATTAAGAATTCCTTTTTCCTTAATTTCTAATTCTCCATTTTCACGACATTGCCTCCCCTCCCTTCTCATTTTCAAGAAAAAAAAACCCTTTCTCTGTTCCTCCCACAGTCCTCCCAGTACAGTATTACTCTGTACTTTAGTCGGTAGTCTCTAAGTCAGGCAGGCCGCAGTCGGCAGATTTTTCCAAAACCCTCACCGGCGCCGCTCGGCCGCAGCAGCCCAGCCCTTCTCTTTCTCAGTTTCTCTTCTTAGGTAAATAAATAAATCATCTATTTCTATTTGTTTATCTTTAATCTTTATGTTTATGAGTTTATCTATTTGTTTAAAAATTAGGGTTTTTACATGTTTATCTATTTAGATAAATTAGGGCTTTTAATTTTCTTATTAGTTCTTGGGTAAAATTAGGGCTTAAAAAAATTAGGGTTTCTTTTTTTTATTTGTTTACCTTATTACCAATTTAACAATTGACAATTATGATTAATTAGTTAAATAGTTTAAAGGTTGTATAATTTTGATTAATTAGTTATTTAGTTTGATAGTTCAATAATGAATTCGTAATAAATGATGGTATTTACGGTTCAAATGGATAGGTATTTCAAAAAATTAACTTTTGGATCGTCTTTTGGCACTACTAATTTCAAGATCCGAAAATTTTCACCTACTGTACGATATCAATGTAATTTTTTAACGCACTTGAATGTATTTTTTTTAAAATTGTCGACATCTCTGGTTCATTTTTCTGGTTCCGCCCCTGGGCAATATCTTTCATAATGTGTGAGATTCTGTTGTTATCTAATGGAATTATCTTTGGCCAAATCAGTTTAGGTGATTATATAAGAATCTAAAAGTTTGATTTGGTTTAAAATGTTTGACATGTACGCATTGGTTAGTGAGCTTCTAGTTTCTGCATTTTTGTTTATAAAAGATTATTGCGATGTTCTTGCAGCGTAACTTGCTGCAGCATAACCAACTTTAAACATGGGGGACAGCGAAACTGTTGTTGCTCAGGCATCTACTGTTATTGGCGATATGCCCCATAGTTATCAATCCAGTGATTATGCGGATGCCAACTCAGTAGCTCCTGATAATTCCGCAATTCAAACAAGTGCTGTGCCTGCTGAAGATTCAACTGATGCAGTCCATGCAAGCACTCATATAGATACTGGAATGTCTCACATTGATCCAACTTCCACTGCTCTAGCTGTTTCTGCTACTTCTGGTGAGGAATCAAGGCCGTCTATTGGGGAAGATGGTAATAACCAGACTTCTGCAGCAGATGAAAGCACATCGATGGAAGTGAACCAGACAGCTATGTATGATGCAAGTGCAAATGGGATGGTTGCTACTCTGGTAAATGGAAACGTTACTAGTTCCCATGAGGTGCATGCAGCAATATCTGATCAACAGCTTGAGGATGGTGCAGGTTCTATTTCAACTCATGTGTACAGTTATCTCGTGTAGGACCTGTCTCAAATGATAAAATTGCCAAAACCGATTTAAAAGAGAAAATTTTATGAATTTAGAAGCATCATGATGACAACTAGTAGCTATTGATCTATTATAGTAATGCATTGTAGATGTTAGCTCTGTTATGTTGGCGTCCATTGTTTGGAAGGCCACCTACCCTTTTTGCATCACTTCATTATTAAAATAGGTTTATTATCTTGTAGTAAATCTTATTTTCCCTTCTTTGCCAGCTATCTGGTGGTGTCCGGTGGTTCTTGATGTACTTCAAATCAACATTACTATTTATGACTGTATAGTGTCTAAAAATAACATTATAATTGTATGAGAAGGCGTTATACAGCATTTAAAACCTTGGTATATGCTGCGGCTGTAATAGTGTCTTGCCTTTTGGGACTTTACTCCAAACACTGATTTTTAGTTGTCCTTTTTTAAAATTTTGCCTTTTCTCTTTGTAATTGTCTAATGTGCTCATTTTGTGTTTTGCTCTAGCTTTATCAGCTGAAGAAGAACGTCTATGGAACATCGTGAAAACCAATTCTTTAGATTTCAATGCATGGACCTCATTGCTTGAAGAAACAGAAAGGGTGGCACAGGTATCTTATATGACACTTTTCTGTTTAAATTCTTCAGGGTTTGTCGTTTTTCTTGATGTTTTTTCTATCTTAACTTATTTATTATGTAGTGTTCTCAGTTAAAGCTGCAAGCAAACAACTGACTGGTTAGTGGCATAAGTCTAAAACTTAAGATGGACTAGGAATCAATACTTTTTTAGAGCAGGGTAATTTGTCAAATGCACATCTTTCTTTGAAGAGAAGAGGGTGTGCTGTGATTAAAGGCTTATGGAATGACTGTCACCTGTAAGGCTGTAACATTATCTTAGGTATCTTTGTTCATTCTTCTGTTTTAGGCTTCAGCAATGTGCATTTATAAGGATTTCTGATACGGGATCGCTAGATGGGTTGATTTTTAGAAAATGTCTAATTGATGCTAGTCTAAGAGAAGCTTGTTGAGGAGCAAGTGGAAACTGTATGATTACATGTTATCCAAGTTTTGAGTTTAGACTCTTTAATAGTGATTGCTTCCTTCTATATATTTATAGGATGTGATTCCCCGATTTGATTTTGACTTAAGGTGTCAACTTGCAGGATAATATCTTAAAAATTCGCAAAGTTTACGATTCTTTTCTTGCGGAGTTCCCATTGTGTTATGGTTATTGGAAGAAATATGCAGATCACGAAGCTCGTTTTGGAGATATTAATAAAGTTGTGGATGTGTATGAACGAGCAGTTCAAGGGGTCACATATTCTGTGGATATTTGGTTGCACTATTGTGGGTTTACAATCACCACATATGGAGATCCTGAAACTGTAAGAAGGTAATTTTTGTTAATGTTGGTGTTATTGCATAGGACTTCTTGAATGCTGGTATTTCTGATTGTGGATATGGACTATTCTGCTCTGTAACCCAACTTTGGTGTGGCTGCGATAGCAATTCTCTCGTGTATGGTGAAAGAGGTTTTGGGGAATTTCATCAGAATCTTGTTATTCTGACTTGCAAACTCATAGAAGTATTTTTTTTCGTTTGACTTGTTTTCTAATGGCCTTGGTTCTCCTTCACAAATACTTTCTCCCAAATACACCACCTTCATGAACCACATAGTTTATTATTAATTGTTCTGTTAACTTTGACAATTTGAGAAGTATCAAATTTTCAAAATGCTGCTGGGAAGAGCTCGTGCCTTAAGGGGCTAAGATAAGATGGCCTCCATATCAGAGAAGTAGTTTTCGTATTCCAGGAAGGTAAATGCAGCATATTTGAGCTCTTTAGAAGTTTCATGTGGTCTTAAGTGTTTTCCTTATCGTCCAAGACATTGGGCCTGTTTGTCAAATAAAAGATCTATAGTAAGAATCATGTTGATTTTTAATTGTGATATGGCCATCAGCCCATCATGCTCTCCTTTTGTTTCAGGTTGTTTGAGCGAGCATTGGCATATGTTGGAACAGATTATCTCTCTTACCCCCTTTGGGATAAGTATATAGAATATGAATATACACAGCAGCAATGGGAACGTCTTGCCATGATATATACCAGGATATTGGAGAATCCAAATCAACAATTGGATCGCTATTTTACAAGGTGAGTTACATTTGAACCCATTGTCTGGTACTAATGACATGTTAAACAGGTTGAATCGATAACATGCTTGTCAATTTTGCTTGTCTTTTGTTTTCTCTTATTTTTTCATTTGTCGGGAGAACAATTGCGCTGGGGCGGGGTTGTGCGAATGATCCCAAAATGGCTCTTGCTGTCGGCTTTTCAGTCATGGAGACCCTGTAATTGTGTAATGTAGAGATGTTGAGGTATTGTTGCCTCATTAGAGTGGTTTATGGCAATTCTTTTCTATTATTCTTCAAATTTTCTGCTGCCTAGCTTACTATTCATCTTTAATCTTCTCTGGAGCAATGAGTGTAACAGTTCCTATTATGATTATGCTCTTCCATATGAAGATTAGTTTCCAAGAAACATTACTGGTCATTTCGCAGATATTTTTTGTTGTATAAGAAAACAAGCTTAGGATACGGTGCTTGCTGGTATGTGTACCCTCTAGTGTTTCTGGTTGACCTTGGACTTATACTCTTCAGCGTAGCGTAGGATTCACGAATTGCCTGTCATTGTCTTGTCATTATCGTGTACCACTCGTGTGAATGTTTAATGTTTTTGATGATACGGTCATCTTACATCGAACATCTTTCAAATTTTGACCCAACCACCCAATCCACTGACTAGGCCCATTTTCCAAAAATTTGGTAAAATTATGAGATCTACATCAATGTTTTCCTATTATAATTTACTATTACAACTATGACTTTAAAATTGTTTTTAGCCTAATGTAATAAAAAAAACTAATTTTGAATTTTAACGAACAAAACTACTTGACAATTTTTTTTAAAACAATTCTAAAATGATTAGAATAATATCTTAATAAATAAATATATGACCCGTAGGCTCAAGCCTGACCAACTGATTTGACAGGTCTAGTCATCATAGATTGTTGCCAGAGAAGTTATTCTGATGGCATTCAGGGCAATTTATATATTGAAGCTCTTTATTAATCAAGGTTTTACACTATGCTATTTTGCAGTTTCAAGGAGTTAGCTAGCAGTCGACCTCTGGCAGAGCTTAGAACTGCTGAAGAAGCAGCAGCAGCTACCGCAGCTATTTCCAACGCAGAATCTGATGTTCAAGGATCTGAAAATGAGGTTTATCCTGATGCGTTAGAAGAATCTTCTAAAACTGTGAGTGCTGGCTTAACAGCAGCGGAAGAGTTGGAGAAGTATATTGCAGTTAGAGAAGAGATATATAAGAAATCTAAGGAGTTTGATTCTAAGATCATTGGTTTTGAAACGGCTATCCGAAGGCCATACTTCCATGTGCGGCCCTTGAATGATGCAGAACTAGAAAATTGGCACAACTACCTGGATTTTATTGAAAGAGAAGGGGACTTCAACAAGGTACCTGGGTTGATTCGTGTGATCATATTTAAATTCTTAATTTACTAGATCTTTAGTTGCGCTCCTTGTTATATATTGACTTACAGTTAAGTTATATCTGCTGCACCGTATGCATCATTTTTGGCTAAATCGTTGGATGAAGCAACTATTAAAACGGGAAATTGTACTGAGACTAAAGCATGGGCATTCGATATGGTTTCTATAAGGATAAGTACTTCAAACCCTCGTTGTGAGTCAATGTTCTGGGTTCATGATGTGTTGCTAATAAAATGTTGTGTTTTTTAAAAAGTTCCAATGTTATGAATGCAGGTATCTTCTTATCCTAACCATGTATCTGTCAGGCATGGAGGGTCCCTCCTTTGATATTTGAGGGGCCTCCTTATTTCCGCCAATGGAGTACTCCTTATGTGCAATTCTCTTGATTCTTCTTTTTTATCTATTGCTTGTATTTTGGTTATTTTATGCATGTTGCAATGATTGATTTGTTGCTCTTTTGCAAGTCAGATCTTCAAGTTATATGAAAGATGCCTCGTGGCATGTGCTAACTATCCCGAGTTTTGGATAAGATACATTTTCTGTATGGAAGCTAGTGGAAGCAACGATCTTGCAGACAATGCACTTGCTCGTGCTACCCAAGTCTTTGTAAAGGTATTTAATTTCATTTATATATGTATAGTTCATGTGTTGCTCTGATTGAATTGGGTCAATGGGTCTAAGGGCATTTTCGACATTTTACATTTAATTAGTCTTATGTTTTGTTAGCTAGATTAGTCGTTATTTTGTAATTGTCTCTTGGGGCTTAGGCTATATAGAGCTACCCTTGTAATAATTGATTAGCTTTGGATTAATTGAATAATAAGGAAGTGTCCTTTTGGGAGTTAGTGAGCAGACTCGAAGTGTCCATACTATCGATTTCGGTAATGGGCCCGGCTGATCTGTTACAATGGTATCATAGCGGTACGATTCCGGTGACCGGAAAATCACCGATGATGGCAAAAGTCCATAAAATAATCAAGATGATCTTGATGGGTTTCTTGAGGGTTTAGGGCCCGAAATTTCTCCTTCAGACATGCTTCAAAGGGCTGTCCAAAATGGTTTAATTCAATCATTCAAACCCACATCCACCAAAGAAATTTATGAGAAGTTTGGAAAGGAATTTTTGAGATTTGTGATGAACGTTTTGATCCGAAACATGAATGTAGTCATGATGGTTATTCACTTCTCATCCTACATCAAGAAAGGAAAGATGAGTTAATGGCATTTGTATTTCATAAAGAAAGAAAGGAAGATGTCCATGAAGAGAGTATGAAGGTTGAAGATAAAAGGAAGGAGGTTAGAGAACTGCGTAAATGTAAGGTTCAACTTACAGATGAGGAAGAGACATCGAAGAGTCGAGTGGTGGAAAAAGACAGAAAAAGAAGTGTGCAAATAAAGAGGAAGAAATTGGATTTCAACACAACAAAACAAGAGGAAATCAAGAAAGAAAGACAAAAGGAAAGATCTGGAGGAAAAAAGAAGGAATAAAAAAACAAGAAGAGACCATGGAAAAGAAGCATCAAGAAAATGCTAGAAACAGAAAGAAAATCAGAAAGTATGTGAGAAAAAATAAAATGAAAAAAGAAGTCATGGAGACAAAAATAAAGAAAAAGAAAAGAAAGGTAGCACATTTGAGTTGCAGTCTGGAGGAGGACCAGGAAAGAGACGGCGATTTGAGGTGGTCGACAGAAACCCATGGCAATACGCCAGCGAGAGAACAAAGGAAATGAAAAAAAATACCGCCGGAAAATTAGGGCGGTTGGCCGGCAATGGAAAAGTTGACGAAGACCCAAGGAAGCAGGAGGTGAAAATAGATTATTCACTTACAATACAGGAAATGCCAAAGCAACTTGTCTTGGACTCAGAGGTTGCTGAAAAATTACAGGATGTCAAAGGTAATGGTCTGGAAGAAGGCAGAGACAAATATTAGGGCAACGGACCATGTTGGTTGACCGATGAATTGGGTATTATCGCCGGAAAAGACTGGCGAATGGCCGGTATGAAAGAGAAGACAAAATCGAGCACAGAGGAGAAAAATGGGGGTGTAGAAAGCGGCTCTTGGGCGGTGCAAGAGGTCGCCGGAAAATTGCTGCAGCTGGCCAGAAAATTCTGGGCGCCGTTCGGAGTAGTAGCCGGCATGAAGAAGATGGTGAGGGAAGAGAGTTTCTGTGAAAGAGTTGTTTTCTTAGGGTTGTTTGGCTTTAAGGAGAGAGAATGGAAAATGAAAGAGCTGGGAACAGGAGTAGTACCTTCAATTTTTGAACATGAGGATGATGTCAGCTGGGTTATTGATGACATTAGCGATTCTAGAATGAACTGGGTTGTTACGTTTCTGAAATTTAATTGGAGGGAGGTCCAAAACATTTTAAGCCCACCTTTTACAAATGGGAAAATTTTCATTCAAAATATTTCCACTCAATTTTTAAGTCTTGACTCCTTTATTTCTCAAATTCACACACCAATTTTTATGAATTCTTTCCCAACTGAATTTTCTTATAACCTACTCAAGTCAACTAGTTTCGGAAAATTTTTTCTTGACCATTTATCCTGGTTCTCATTGCTAACAGTGGAAGGCCAAGCTAATTTTTATCCACCTTGAGGGCAAGGTGGAACATCAGGCGGTCGGTAATGTGATGAATTGGATCAATGGATCTAAGGGCATTATCGACGTTTTTCATTTAATTAGTCTTATGTTTTGTTAGCTAGATTATTTATTCTGTAATTGTCTCTTGAGGCTTAGGCTATATATAGAGCCACCCTTGTAATAATTGATTAGCTTTGGATTAATTGAATAATAAGGAAGTGTCCTTTTGGGAGTTAGTGGGCAGACTTGAAGTGTCCATATTATTGGTTTCGGTATCAGGTCCTGCTTTTTGGTGGTTATTCTTGTAATATTAAATTTCATATCCGTTGCTTTAATTTTCTAAAACACTGACATTTTGACAAATATTTTTCTTCGAAAAACATTTATCTGGCGTATAGATTTTGAGGTTGGTAGTCATGTGGTACATAATTGGCGTATAAATGCAGACATGCAGTTTCTATTATTGTATATGAAATTAGGGCATGACTATATTCTGCATGAGCTAGTGATATCAAGAGCTGTCTAAGATGTTTGGTGTTTGTTGTAGGCCTATAGCTCTTTGTCAGTGTATTAGTACTAGCTATGCAACAGTTGGGAATTGTAGGGAAAATGGGAAGCTTAATTTGCATTACAAATGTAGTGATGTATTTTGATTGACATTAACTTAGTTTTGAGAAGCTCGCTTAAGGGTGCCTAAGGCTAGTGCCTTGGGTGAGCAATGACTTGGACGACTTGATAGGGTTTCACGAGGTAAATCCTTATGGCGAATGCCTTTGAGTGCTTTATAACGCCTAAGTCGATCGCCTTCTTTTGGTCTTAGCCCCATATTAGCCTATTTGATGTGGGCACCTACTGGGTATATATTCTCTTCTCTTCTGGGTGTTCTCAAGAGTTTTTTTTTTTTTGGATTTTTTTTATTGCACTTTTTCTTGGGTTTTGGGTCCCTCATACTCAAAAGTTAGCACCTTCACCTAGCACCTAAAGCTTAGGCTCTGTGGAACCGTAGTGCGTTAGTGTGCCTCACACCTTACAAAACTAAGGACAGTAGCAGAGTGAATGGTGACTTGGGAACCCAACGGGTTAAGGGTCGGGTCACATTTTGATGGGTCAGGTCAATAACGGGTCGGATCATTAGTGGGCCTTAGTGTAAAGGGTCGGGCAGGGTTGGATAATTTTAGGAATTGGTTGCGAAAAAAATTTTACCACTTTTTTTTATAATATTTTTATATGATAACTTGGTTTAAATTTTGAGTTGATCCGCCCTAGCCCGGCCCATTTAAATTTTGAATTGACCCGCCCGGCCCGGCCCATTGTAATCCTCTACTTGGGAGTATTCGGCTTACTTGGTTTCATTATCTTTTCTATAGTAGCTTCTTTTCTCAATCCAGTTTCTGTCCAGTACTATATTTAATATGGTGTTTGAGACCTCACAGCTTACACTTTTTGATTTTGGTTTTTGAACTTTGATTATCTATACTCATTTACAAGGATGTTACATTTTTGATGATTTTGTTCATTATTTTACTTTTACACGTGCAGAGGCAACCTGAGATTCACCTTTTTGCTGCTCACTTTAAAGAGCAGCGCGGTGATATTCCTGGAGCTCATGCCGCCTATCAACTTCTGCACACTGAGATTTCTCCTGGGCTTTTGGAGGCCATCATTGAGCATGCAAATATGGAACGTAGGCTGGTAAGACTCTCTTGTATGGTGTTTTAACTAACAAGTGGAACCACATTCTTTCTAACTTATGCTTCCATCCAATTTCAGGGAAAAATGGAAGATGCTTTCTTGTTATATGAACAAGCTATTGCCATTGAGAAAGGAAAAGAACATTCACAAACCTTACCCATGCTTTTTGCTCAGTATTCTCGATTTGTTTACCTGGTAGGTTGCTTCTGTCTTATAACTTTCTGTATTTTATGTTGGCATTAATGCTACGTAGCTAGTTATTTAGTTTGATGTGGGGTAACTGGTAAGGCAAGAGACTGGTTAATGTGTTAACATCTTGCCCTAGTAATGATGTTGTCTTCTCCAAAGAAGGCTTGTGCCAGAGTCCATCATGCACTTCAATAAATGTTAGCTCTTCTTCATAAGGGCGTAAGGCATTAACGAAGGAAGATCTGAATGAGAAGTTGATTCTCTCACTCATCTTCTCTTTCTAACAAGCATTTAGACATGATGATAAGAAGCCAGTAGCACTATTTAAATTTCTGCACTTGCGCTATGGAAACTCTTTAATTGTGGCTTGTTTTAGTTTGAACTTTAATCTTTGTAAAATATATCCCCTATATTTACTCGATCACTGCTAAGACTTTCTGGCTCGTTTAAAGTTTTGTGCAAGTTTCTTGTATCATTGTATGTAATGATCTGATGTTGTTTCTACCTTGCTTCAATTTTTTGGTTAGGTTTATGGTAATGCAGAAAAAGCTCGAGATATTCTAGTTGGAGCACTTGATCATGTTCAAATGTCTAAGCCCCTTCTCGAGGTAATTAAGTCCGTCACTCACCCCTGAGAACTTATATGAGAAACAGGAATAGATAAAGAAAAGGAAACTGAATTTCAGGAACTTTCCTGGTCGTAGAATCAAAGGTCCCTGAGAAATTATTTTGTGTTGCTCTAAACAGTTTCTATCATACAGGCATTATTATATCTAGAATCAATCCAGTCACCCCCAAAGAGAATAGATTATATAGACTCCTTGGTTGAAAAGTACCTCACTCCAACACCTGAGAGTTCTGATGCTGCGAGTATACTTGAAAGAGAAGAATTATCAAGCATATATTTGGAGGTAAGTACTTTTTATTTGGTGACATGAAAGGTGTGAAAATGATTATTTTGTCTCTGTTATGAGAAATTCTGTTGTTAAAATGGGATTAGTGGGTTTGCATGCGCTGCTTTGTCCCCCACATGGAATTCCTCTTTTTATGCCTTGAAAGTAATCTGTCGAAAGGCATGACTCATCTGTGGTGGGTGGGAGATGAAGTGCGCTAGTTAGGTCATGCTCTTCTTCCAGAAGAGGGAAAACTATAGTTACTGCAGATAGCTTGTAGCCTACCTCCTTTACGAAAATTGTCTTATAAACTATAAAACAAGTGCTGTAGAGATTCTTTGAGATGAGTAAGCTGATGGTAATTTGAAGGGAAATTGATTATTTATGCTCAATTTTTCTGAGAGGAAGCATTTGACCTTATGTCTCCAATAGAAGTCCTTTATTGACACTATTATGCGAGGCACTAATTCATGGTGGATAATTTTTGTTGCTGTATTAGGAAATTACAGTGCACTTGGACTAATATACCGAGTTAATTTTAACCACAATTCCGCATAACTTTTTGTTGGGTATCCACCAGTGCAAACCATATTCATGGTCTTAATTTATGTTACTTAGACTCGGGTATTTTGTTGGATATTGTTGCGTGTCCAAGTATTGGATACGTCTAAATATTCAATTTTATGCCTAAAATGAAGTGTCTAAGTGTCATACCAATGTCCGAGCAACAAGGATCGTACACGGGTACGTGAAGCAAATTGAAGAGTCCGAGTAACATAGGTCCTAACTGAAGATGTATCATATTTGTATTGGGATATTGTTTCTGCTAGTGAAGGATTTCCTAGTTAACTAAAAACAAGGACACAACGTGTCACACCGGTTGCGTTGCAAAGGTTTTCCCAAAAAAAAAGAATTGATTTCCCAATTTTTAAAGGTGTAAAAAACCATGTTTTGGGCCGTTTCATTGGATAAGGATGTCAACATTTTGTTAGGGCTTTCTAATGTGATAGGGGTTGACTTTATATTCATTTGAATGACCTACGATTCTACCCTACCTAAATTTATCTTTAGTTGAATTTCATGTTCCATAGTGCACTCTATTTTTTACCATTGAAGTGTGCAAATATCCGTGAAGAGCTTACATTGTCGTGATGCTGTTTTTTTTTAATCTGCAGTTTCTGGGTCTGTTTGGTGATGTACAATACTTAAAGAAGGCTAAATATCGACATGCCCGGCTGTTTTTACGCCATAGGAGATCGTCAGAATCAAGAAAGCGTAATGCTGATGATTTTTTAACTTCTGACAAGGCAAAACTTTCAAAATCTTACTCTGGTGTTTCCTCAACAACCCCATCAGCATATCCTACTGCTCAAAATCAATGGGCATCAGGTTATGGACCACAGGCACAACCTTGGCCACAAACTGCTCAGACTGCAGGGCAGCAATATAACCCTGCCTATGCCCAACAGGTTTGCCACTAGCTGACAAAAAAATTACTCTTTTAGTCTTTAATGCATCATTCTGATATATCTTTATAACTTTGTGTTAGCCTGCATATACTGGATATTACGGAAGCGGTTATGCTCCTCAACCCGTGTCTGTGTCTGCAGCTCAAACGGCTGCTTATGGTGCTTACCCTTCGACATACCCAGCACAGGTACCATCATATTGCATTTGGAAAACTGTGATATGTCACTTCATGTGAAATACTCATTTTGTTGAAATTGTTAAATTATGCACATTTGTATGTCTATTTAAATCGAGAAACTTTCCGTTTGTGGCAAACATATCTAAACTATTGTACTTGTTTTCTTAGCCGGCTCAACAGGCATATGTGGCACCGGTAACCGCAGTGCCTGCAGTGGCAACTCCAGTACAAACACAACCTGGTGCTGTTCCTCAAGCATATTACGGAAGTTACTATTGAAACTGTCAGGTGTATTCTCTCATGAGCTGTATTGCTGGATGCATTTTCTTCCTACCGTTTTCAGCATGTTTGGCAGTGAGAGGTACCTCAGTGGTTGCACTGCCTGTGCTGATGGATACATTGTTCCTTTTTTTGGGAGATACGATTATGTCGCAGCATTGTAGAAAGACGAAAAGAACATGTGCTAGTTTTTTTTATTCTTAGTGATTTTGTAGGCTAGGATGATTAGGCTAGTGAAAAGTACTAGACAAACTTTGTGTGGGTACTGCTTGTATTGTTTCTTTTCTATCTAGTGGCTATATTTGCTGAATTAGTTTTGTTGCTCGAGTTGGTTGCAGCATATCTAACTTATGAAGGTGTCACAATTTGATTTTTTTGTCCCAATTTTCTCATATTGGCACTGCAATTTGTAACTGATGATGCAGTTACTTCGTGCTTGCATGAATTTGAGTTCTTATGGACATTCATCCATTACCTATTAGATTCATATTATATCCGCCCAACTGGGATGTATGTGGTACGAAACTCATAATTTTTCCGGACTGTTATTCCTACTAGTTTTGATTGACAGAAATTTTATCACTTGTTCATCACCAAGTGATAAATTTGTTATTAAACCTGTACAGTGTAACACTACAAGGTCTTTGCAAAGAGGAGTTGACTGCTTAAAAATATGATGAAATTGTATTTTACGCAAAAAAGAGTGGACTGCTTAAAAACCCGATGTAATTATATCTTACAATTGGTAATAGGTGTACTCCATCAAATGAGAGTATATTTGCTAGCATAGTCATACAATTATAGAGTTATCTTAAATTAACAATATATAAATTGAACAAAGCCAACCAAGAAAATGTAAATTTGTCATATGATCAACTAAAAATCCTCCATATTGATTCTTTTTGAAGATAATTTATTGAACAAAGATTTGGTAATTGGCAGAGTAACCACCAATAACTTCCTGCAACTGTAGCTATGAACACTAGGCCACTGGTTTTGAGGTAAGAGGAATATGATGGTTGATCTAAATAGTAAATCAAATTCGAATATATTGTAATGTGACTATTTTATTTAATTTGTGGTCTTAAAATTACGTTATTTTTTTTTTAATTTGTTGTTTGATTCGGTTTTTTTCTTTTTAGAAAAATTAAACTTAACCTAAATGTAAAATGTAAAATATAATCTAACATCAATTTTTAAAAGCATAACTTTGTATTGATTATAGTTTATAAATAATAATATAATAACATAAAAATATTGAAAGTCTGTCTATAGTACACAAAACCATTTTTTAAAAGCCATAACAAAAAAAAATCCTTCTTAATTTATATTGGTGGAATCCATAAATTTTAGACCACAATAAATTAGAGTTCAAGCTCAATATCTATTTACCCAAGATGAAAGAATGCAATTCTCTTTAGAGCCTCTCCTCTCCCATCAATTTTGCAACAAATTCCTCTTTTTCAACTTATAATTAATATTTTGTTGTTTTATCTTCTTTATTATATTCAAACTAGTAGTCGTTATTTATCGAATTAATTTTCTTTATATTTCTTAAAATAAATGGAGAGTCTATTATTACTTATACATACTTAAATAATTGAATTTTGACAAAGAAAAAATAGAAGGAATTTTAAAATTTTATTTTTTTCATAAAAAGAGTCAAAATCTTATTATTATTATTATTATTATTATTATTATTATTACAATAAGCGCTCGAGCCGAGGGACTTTTCGACCGCACTCTCCTTTATGGGTACGAACTGTCGCCCTTCTTTCCTTCCCAGACCCTTACCATCGTTTTTTATGAGCGGGTTTTACCGAGTATGATGATGATGATTATATTACAATAAGCTATAAAATAAAAATAATGAAAGTCAAATCTTACCGTAATTAGCAGTAAGTATCAAATACACCAAATATGACAGGTAGTCTCTTGGGAGACTGTCTTTTTGAAAGACATATCTCAAGTCTAGCCCATTAAAGATTAATGTCTACTTACATTATCCTTAATGCCTACTTACCGTTTCCTTAATGTCTACTTTCAATATCTTAAATATCTACTTATATCATTCTTAATGGCTATCTACAATATTCAAAAAATATATAATAAATCGATTCAATCAGAAATAACCTGTCAAAGACACTACTATCACACGATATTCTGTGAGATGATATAGGTTCAATTTTCATTACCTCTCCACCCAAAGGAAAATAAATTAAAAATTTAAACTAAAACTTACAATATGGGGAGGGACAGTAGGGCAGAATGAGAACTCAGTTATTCGGATTCCCTCTCGATCTCTTTCAATTTCCCTCTCTTTCTTATGTCAAAACCCATAAACCCTCTTTCGTCACTCACTCAATCACTCCCTCAACTCCATTTTCAATTTCATTCCCAATTTCTTTAATGCTGGTAAATTTTCCTCTCTTGATCTTTCTCTACTTTTGCTTCCATTCATTCTTTTTACCCCCATTTTCCTTTGATTTTTGTCAGAATTTTCATTTTGAGCTCTTTAATTGTGTATTTTGCGGTACTATTTCCCCAATCTATAGTGTTATTGCTTGCATGTTCAATAAACTCTAATTTCTACAAGGAAATTCGTCATTTGCTCTCATTTTGGTTTGATTTGCTGATTTTTTTTATAATTTTTCTTTTTGCAATTTTTTATTAATTGTTGCAGGATACCGTTGAGTTTTGTAAAATTTAATACAAGTAGGATTCATTAAGGGCATAAAGTTAGTCAAGGTATTAATTTTATGTTTATCCCTTGTTTCTCCGTTTTTTTGACTTATGTTTTAAACCCTTAATTTTGTGGTTATGTATGTTTACAGGTGCTCTACAATTTTCTTTAAAATTTTTGTGCATTTTATGGGTTTATTTCTTTGCCTAATAATTTGTCTCTTTGTTTTAGCTGCTAAATCTTTGTTTATTAATCTATGTTAGGTAGTTATTGATTCACTATGTGTGCGTTTGGATAACATTTATGAAAGGAAAGGAAAGGAAAGGAAAGTAAAGAAAAGGAAAGGAAAGGGAGGAAAGGGAAGGGGGAGATGAGGGAAGATGATTATATTTTCCTTCCAAATCTTTGTGTGTTGAAGAGTCTGTTTTATACAAAACATAAAGTAATTGTCCACTACAATGCCCTTCTCACCATTTCCTTCCCCCCCCCTTTGGGTATCCAAATCAAGGAAATGTCATTCCTCTTTCCCTTCCCTTCCTTTCCCCCTCCCTCTTTGGGTATCTAAATCAAGGAAATGTCATTCCTCTTTCCCTTCCCTTCTTTTCCCCCTCCCTCTTTGGGTATCCAAATCAAGGAAATGTCATTCCTCTTTCCCTTCCCTTCCTTTCCCCCTCCCTCTTTGGGTATCTAAATCAAGGAAATGTCATTCCTCTTTCCCTTCCCTTCTTTTCCCCCTCCCTCTTTGGGTATCCAAATCAAGGAAATGTCATTCCTCTTTCCCTTCCCTTCCTTTCCCTCTATATCCTTCCATCCAAACTTAACATATGAAATGGGTATCTTAGTAGTTGCATTCGATATTACTTTGGTAAGAATAAGTATGAATAATATTTTAATTGTGCACCATGAATAATATTTTAATTGTGCACCACTTTCCAATTGTCTCTTTATTAGCATACGCTATGAGCTCGGCTCCACTAACCCGCACTTTCTAATCCATACTTCCTCGGTCTAAGGTTGGTGCACACTATTTTAGTGTATAAGGCCTGCTCCTTTGGTAATACTTTACTTTCTTAGTTTCTTCCCCTGATATATTCTTATCAATATTAAAGATGAAAGTTTAACATGATGTATCATATTTTTGGATGGAGAAGTTGGTTCTAACTATGACTTTATTGTGTGTTGGTTACATGTTTTTAAACTCCTTTTTGGGGGTATTTGTGTGACTTAGTTATAAGCGTAAGCATCCAGGTTTTTTCCCCTGATTATTAAAATAAATATCACGTTAAAGAGTTCTAACTGAATTTTCCATACTGTATTTTCTGTTTTCTTGGTGTGTTGTATTGCTCCTTCAGTCCATAAAGTGGAAGGGGGGGTTCTTCCTTAAGGTTTGTCTTCTTCTTTTAAGGTTACTTGTTGATTTGCATCAATGTAATTCCTTAAAGCTTCCGAAAAAATGACATTGGCTGATTTGGGTTTTGCCAATGAGTTTAAATTGAAAAGAATTTTGTTGTTTATGTTTCATGGCGTCAGCTATTATGATGTCAAATATGTTGTAATGGCCACATTGTTCCCCTTTTATAGTGTTTTTTGTATATTTTGGGGTTTGTAAGTATTTGTGATTTGCCTTTCTGTTCATTTTTGGTTAGACTAATTTAGTTATTATAAACACTGTACCAAATATGTTTATAGAGACCGTGATACAATATGGGATCCGGTAAAGTTAAAGCAGCTTTCAAAGCAATGAAGGATATTGGTATTCCTGAAGAAAAAACAAAACCTGCCTTGAAGAAGCTTCTGAAACTGTTTGACAAGAACTGGGATCTGATAGAAGAAGAAAACTACCGACTCCTTGCGGATACTATCTTTGAATTTGAAGATACTGAGGTGTCTATCTGTTTTTTTCTTCAAGTACTTTAGTTTATGTAGTGATGTGCTTGGCTTAACATGTTTGTAACTCGTTCGTGTGTTAGGTCGCAGAGAAAGAGAAGAATAAGGTATCAGAATACGTTGAAGTATGTAAATGGTTACTTTTTCCGTGAATTGCTTTATTTCTTTTGGGTTTTGTCCTTGTGAAAGTCTCTTGAATTGTACACTCTTGATAATTTCTGATTAGCAAGGGGAGGTATATGAGGAAGCAGTTCAGCCTCAAACCCAGGATGAGCCTGAGAGGCCATTGAAAAGATTGCGCTTGAAACACCAAAATCAAACTGCATCATCTCATGGCCAGAATGGTTCCTCATCTACTTGCGCATTGAAGATACCTAAGCCAGAGCCTGGGGAGCCCGAAGCTTCTCCGACTCACATGGCCCAGCCTGTGACAGGATCTCCGCAGTCTCTTGTGAGAAACAAGGGGAAACAACCTGTCTCCCCTCAAATTAGTTCAAAAGCTAAAAGACCTCCATTGGATCGGCCATCTCAAGCTTTGCAAATCAAAGAGCCAAAAGGTGATACAGGTGTCATTCCTAAACAAAAGCAGGCTAAAGTTAAAGCCTTGATAATTCCCAAAGACGAGCCATTTACTGATGATATGCCATCAGTTGAACCTCTTGCTGTAGTACTACCCGGTAATTTCTTATCCTTTTGCTTTGTCAACTATTTGGCTAGTAGCTCATTTGTTTGTGAGAAGCTTTTTGTATTGGGTTTAGTCTTCTTTACTGAAATATTGATCTTCTTTGCTTAAATATTAATTTTTTAAAATGCTTGCTTGTGTTGCAAACTAATTTTATGACCACAAAATGCTGCTGGTTGTAGTTATTCTATATTCATGTATTTTGGAGTCTGCTACATTTTAAGGCTTAGGTTTTTGATTGGACAAAGAAAGACTAAGGAAATGAAAGGAAGGGAAGGAAAAGGAAGGGAAGAAATATGGATTTTCCTTCCAATTTCATCATTGTAGGATTTATTAGTTTCAACAATTGGAAAGATTTTGTTTCTCAAAAAATGCAATGGATTTCATCCCTCTAATTCCGTCCCCTTGATTTCCATCTCCTTGTGAGTTATTAAATGGAGGAAAATCCATCCCCTATTTTCCTATCCGTCCTTTCCCTCTACTTCCTTCTTTCCAAACAAATGTTGTTACACCCTTAAGGTTATTTTCTTTTGTGTGTGTGAAAAGGAGGGGGACAATACAAGGATAAGGCATTTTTGATGGTGGATATTTAAGAGAATTGTTGCCTTTTCATCTACTTCTACATTCTACTTTTCCACACTATGTAATGCGCTGATTCAATCGTTAATATCTTCAATTTTTGCATTAAGACATTGATTATGTTTTAACTTATAGATTAAGAATAAAGATACAAATTAAGACCAATTGATGAACACAACGGTTGTAGGGTTAACATTTAGATATGTGTTCTAGGACAAAGGTCAAACATAGAGAAATGTTGCTTTTTGTGGAGTATGATGCATTATCTTGCATATAATTGTGTTATGAGACTTTACAATGTGATTAATCCCTGTAAAGCTTAGTTTAAGAAGTTAAATAGTACCATTTCAAAACAGAACAAGTTTGCTAGTATGAAAATCTTATCTTCATTAACTTGTATATGATGATTAAGTACAGTGATCAAGATTTATTCTTCAAGAGCTGATGCTTGAAATAACCTTACTATATATGGTTGTTATGCGGTCAGTTGGCATGATTACAAGCCTGAGGTATAAGGATTGGATATTTAAAAGAGGCACTTTTACTTTCATAGATAAACTACTGCCTTATTTTCTAAAAAAATTATATAGATGCTTTGGATTTTGCCATTAATGTGGTTTTGTTTATGTTATATTGTTATGTGTATAGGAGCTAGCAACATAATGATTAAAGAGGGTATGATCTTTTTAATGGAGTACCTTGTAAAATGATAATTGTTTGTTGATTCTTACTCTCATTGGGTCAACCATTAGCCTCATGCCATACATTATTCACGAACTCTTTTACGTGGAACGATGGTATAAAAATACAATTCTGATTGCAGTGTGGTTATTGTCATGATGATGCAATAATGAAATGATGTAGTTGGGCCATATTCCAATTAAAACCATGAAATACCTCTTGAATTGGACTAAATACAGTTTTTTTTACAATTTTACAATGCAGGTAGTATCGGTTCAACATAATTGGAAACTAATATAACACAGCCGGTACAGGGCTGCCTGATTTCACTATGCAGCTGACACCAACATATCCTTGATAAAATAACAATTGATTGCCAAACTATTAATTCTAAATATATTTTTTTTAAAAATTGTATGGAGGGAGAACATATTTTGGACTGAAAATTTTTTAAATCTCAGTCCTCAGAAACGTCCAACGTCACTCCCTTTTTTGCGTTAATAAAGACCCGTTACTTGAAAGCCTAACAATTTGGTAGCATGCGCATTATCGATTGTCATTGTATTCGCTTGTTTCACATATGTACAACATTATCTTACTAGTTATTTGTGGAGAAAGATTTGAAGGGATTTTATCAATCACCCAACCCTTCTATGATGATCAAGCGATCATTTGAATCAAACCATTGGCAGTGGAGATATATTTTGAGTTTGGACAGATCACATGTTTTTAAAGATGACGATACTGTAGTTGTGACATAACTTAGTATATATTGACAAGCCATGGGGGTGCTTGGAAAATGCCTTTTTTGTTGGCTTTTTGGCTTTTTGGCTTTTTGGTTTGGCCAAACCTGCAAAAAGAGTATAGTAAATGGTTTCTAAGCTAGCTGAAAAGTAACCCAAAAAGCTACTCAGTAGCTTTTTTCATTGGCTTTTGGCTTACTTTTTTCTCTAGTAAATTACAAACAACTAATTTATACCTAACTTCTCCCAAACATTTTAATAACATGTGGCTTAAACAAATGACTTAAAATCTTGGCTTAAATAATGGACTTAAACAACTTGCTAACCAACAAACAACAACCATTTGCCAAACAGTCTTCTGACAAGAGTTGTATTTACAAATGGAACATCGCTATGCATTTGAATGGTCGTACTATTGGCATTAACTCACTGTAAGCATATAGTTGGAGCAATGTAAGTTTTGCTTGTGTAGTTTAGCAAGTAGTAAATCAAGCAAGTGTTCTGGCTTGTATATGTGGTTTCTGTAGTTTGTTTCTTTTTCCATTTTGTGTTTTGTACCTGGATTCTGATTTGTATAGTTCATTTTGGTTTGATGAGCAGATCGCAAGCAACCAGAGGTTCCTTCTAATTCTGGCAACCTAGGTTGCAGCCAGGATGGTCAAGGAATTGGGGCCTCTAAATCTCTGGACATTTTTGATAAAGGTCTGGGGTTATCAAGTGGAGAAGGCAACCATGTGCAGGAACCTGCTGTTTCCAAGAAAATTCCAGCCAGCATAAGCATAGCTGACTCACATATAGGAGAAGTGAAGTTACTGTTGAGCTTCGACTCTACACTGGAACAGACAGATTTTCATTTTCAAGATTTACAAGCAATCCTCAAGAAAGTCGATGATATTTTTCTTGAGAAGTTCAAAATTATGGATCCAGAATTCTCTACAATGAAGGTGATGACAGAGCTTTGTGAATATGTTGGGAAGATGATCACAGGTGATGGTTGTGTGAATCAAGATAGGTCTAATCAACAAGATGCTGGGGTCATTGAGAGGAATGGAGTTCATAGCCTTCAATCAAATGGTTCCATAACTCCAGAACTTTCTGATAATGTGGCTGCTGCTACAGATATTAAAGAAACTCATGCTCCCAATGCATCACCAGCTTCCAGTATTGCAGATAGGGATCCAAGTGCGGGTATGAATGTGAAGAGCTTGGTGGTCGCTCAACAGAAACAGGTAGTTGTTGGTTGTGACGCAAGTGACATTACAAGGGGCTTAGAAATGGTTAAAGTTTCATTAGAAAAGTCAAACAGTGATTTGCTACCATTGTTCCATTATATTCCCCAAAATGTGATCTCACATAATGCTGGGCTTGTTTTTTCTCTTTCTCAAATTGGTGAACAAGATAGTTGCCTTTCTTGTTGTGGTGATTGCTTGTCTTTGTCCCCATCTTGCAATTGTACTCAAAGGAATGGAGGAGATTTTATTTACACATCAGACGGCCTTTTGAAGGAAGTGTTTCTGGATATGTGCATTTCGATGGTCAGGAACCCTCAAAAAGACTGCCTTGTCTTTTGTAAAGAGTGTCCACTCGAACGATTGAAAAATGAGGATATGCTCGATCCATGTAAAGGTCACTTGAAGCGCAAGTTTATCAAAGAATGCTGGACCAAGTGTGGATGCAGCAAGGATTGCGGGAATAGAGTTATACAGCGTGGTTTGAGTCACACGTTGCAGGTGAAAATGGACTACTTATTACATATTCTAGTATGATTTATTGCATACAATGATTTAAACTGTGTGAACTGTCATGCATGCAATTTGTGAAGTGTGAATCAAGTTTTGCCGATGTAAAAATACCCCGCCTCTTGTAAAGCATGTCTTCTTGCTTTGGCTACCACATGAGCTACCCTATTTTTAGTGATATACTTTGCTTCTTTAGGTATGAGTTTGATGGTAACTTGTCTCTAAACTATATCTGAATTTTTTTTTATAATTCTATTGCTATATTTACTTTTTAAAGGGTAGGCAAAGGGAGGGGGGGCTAGTGAGGATCAAATCCAGGGTCTTCCTAGGAAAGTGGTACTTGCTTTCCAACTAAGACAAGACCTGATTCTCTTTTTGCTATATTATAGCTTAAAAAGTAGACAATCACTTGTAGAACTAGAATAAGTACCTGCACAATATTTGTCTATGACTCCTGTATATTTTAGCCATATCTTGACATGTTTGATATGTCAATTGAAAATATTATCAATTAGTGTTTGTTTAGTATGGTTACCCATTTTCTATGTGTTTTCATGTTGTATTTTCATCAATTTTGAGAGTTTGGCTGTAGGTGTTTTGGACTCCAGAAGGGAAAGGTTGGGGTTTAAGGACCATGGAAGATATTCCAAAAGGGTCGTTTATCTGTGAATATGTTGGAGAGATTTTAACTTGTACGGAGCTCCATAAGAGGAATTTGAGGAGAAGCGATGACAAGCATTCATATGCAGTGCTACTTGATACAGATTGGGGTACAAGAGAGTTAAAAGGATCTGAAATTCTTTGTCTAGATTCCACATATTTTGGAAATGTTGCAAGGTTTATTAACCATAGGTAATTTCTGAGCTGCAATTTGTTGACTTGTTGGAGTAATTGTTTCCAACTTTGGCTTTTCTTGTGGTACTATTTTTATCCATCTGATTTGATTGTGCTGTATTAAATAATTTTTTTCTAGGGAGTTTTCTTATTAGATATGAAATGGATAGTCATTTTGGTCATGTATGTTAGCTGAAGTGATCCTTTGACTTCCATGTATGTTTTATAGTATATTAAAATTGGATCTGTGGCAAATTTTTCCACTTCCCTTCTCCCGGACTAATATTTTTGGTCTTGTCTTGATATTATAACAATGTTGAAGTTCTCGATCTTTCACTGATAATATAACAATCTTATAATATCAAGTTGGTTGCCTTGGCATCTAGGAATTTGATTTTCTTTCGAAAATGTCTAAGGTAGAATGTGAAGCTTGATCACGTAGCTTGTTTTGTTGCAACTCGTGGATTGGAACTATGGTATTGCAGTCTGCAGATGACCTGTTTATCTGACGAGTGCATTAATCCTGACTTTTTATATGATATCAGGATTAACCAATTAGAGTTTCCATGGGGAAATTAGCTGTAAATGTTTGCAGAATCAACCTTTTGATGTTCATTGCAACTGGTCCTTCTAATTGCAACTTCATTGATGAAGATAATCTGTTTGTTTTATTACACTTTGCAGCAGTAAATGCCTAAACTTTTGTAAATTATAATTTGATATTCCATCCATTTGTCTCTCTTTATTTGCACCACAACAGGGAGGGGCTTTCTAGTCCAAGAGGTAAAATTGTTCCAGAGTTCCTTCAACATGATGGTAAAGTGCCAAATCTACGACTTCCACACCACCATTAATACCACCTGGCACCATCACTTGTCCATTACGACCAGCAAGTCCTACCTTCACACCTGTCACACCATCAGACAGTGTTAGCCATCACCTCCATGCTCCATCCCTCCCTCACCTTCCCAACCTCTTGCAGTGTCCTCCCCCATCCTTCAAGCTGCCCTCTCCCTGTCCCCTCCCTCACTATCGCTGGCCTCCTCTCCATCTGCTTCCTATCTCCCCACCTTCCTTGCAGCCCCTCATCCAGACAAGCATCATAAATACATAATGTTTGAATTTCCTAAAACAAAATCCAGATCGGGTCTTGAGGACTGCAGTTGGTTGTTGATATGGGACTTAACGTAGCTGCGAGTGGGGGTGAGTTTTTGATCGTGCTATGGTTGTGTGAATGCCTTTTGGGGGCTGGGGGTTGTTGTGGCAGTTGCTACTTTTTCGTTGGAGGTGCAATGATGATCAAAGTGGTTGCTCTTGGGAGGGGCTGGGGGCACGGTAGTGGTTGTTATTGACATGGATATGGTGTGTGTTGCACTGTTGCTGCGTACATCAAGGAGTAATCAGGCCTTCTGTGGTAGTTTTGGTCTTCAGTGGTTGGATGGGAGGAGAGAGAAAGGGGTATGGGGCTTATCTAAGTTAGATTTGGTTTCTATGTTAAGCTAGGGGAAATATCAAGATCTTAAATGAGATGGGTAATGTTAGTGATAGTAAAAGCATACACAAAATAGAATCAAGGAAAATGAGCCAAACAAAAAGTACTGCTAAAAAAAGGGAATTGCCACAAAAAAGATGGAGTATGAGAGGTTAAGTTTGATATAAGTACTACAGAATAGCCTAATGTATTTGAGCTCTGTGTAGAAATGAGATACTTTTTTCTTTCCCAATGTGCTGATTACTATTTCATTTAAAGGAAGTGAAGAAGCATTTTTGAAGATGATGTGGTTTATCTTTTAATATGAGAGCTTTTTTGTAATTTCCTTTTCGTTAGTTTATCCTCTATGCCGTATTTCCTTTCTTTTCTCATCCAAATTTCCTAATTGCTTCTTTGCATTCCATTTTTGTGAAATAATGGCTGCTTTGTATACATGTTTCTTGTAGGTGTTCAGATGCAAACTTGATTGAAATCCCAGTTGAAGTGGAAACCCCTAGTCACCACTATTATCATGTACGGAAACCATGACGATTTGTTCTATTGCCTAACAAATTAAAAGATGAATACTCTTTAAACTGTACTAACATAAATTATTTAAGCAACTGCTTATATATCCAATAATTTGAGCCTTGAGGACTCTTTTATCCTTGTGCAGGTTGCATTATTTACAACAAGAAAAATTAATGCCTTTGAAGAGCTTACATGGGTATGTACAATGTAGTTTGGGCTTCATTTGGACAAATAATTTTTAGGAAGATTCTTCACTCTTTTCTGCCAATGGATGTATTTGATGCATTTTTCTGAATTTCACTCTTTATTACTCCCATTCCCTTACTTTGGGTGGTTAGTCAAGATTAAGGGTGCACTTGGCCTGCTTTGCGATTTGTTTACAAAACTGCTTGTTTTTTTAGTTATGATGATGCCATGAAATATAATGCTCTTGAAGAATAAGTACATGATATTGGATTGACGTTTTGTTCCTTTTGAGATCATTTTCACATCTTACAATTTTCGTTTGATGCCAATTGAGTTTATTTTCTATTCCAACGCATAAATTAAAATAGGATGCAACCTACAAGGTATAGGTTATCTTACTGATAAAGAAAAAAGGTTTCCCTTGGCTAGTAACTTGACATTAACTATCATTTGGTTTGTTTAAGGTATTTGCTATTTGCTGTGCTCAAAAGGTGTCAATATCAATAACATTGATTTTGCTTGTCCCTGTCAGATAACATTGAAGAAGGTGCATACTGCATGAAATTAGGAAATAAATTGACCTTTGTATATGTGACTACTCGCATTTTCTGCTTATTGTCTTGTCATCCTAAGGATAGACAACTCTATTGGGATAGTGATATTTGCCTGTTGTGCTTGATAATCTTCACATCATGATGACTTCTGTGAAGTTTTCAGGATGACTGCAGTGTTGTTTTTGTGCTTGCATCAATTTAATTTAATTTTTATTCTGTAATTTGGTGAAAATTCTGAGCCACATTCATTTAAGCCTTTTGCAATTGTTGATGTATTCATTTATGCATCATAATATGCAGAATGAGTATGTAGTGAGAATTGACAATTTACCACTGAATACAACAATGCTAAAAACTTGACTGACCATTAAAAGTAAAGTGTTTTTTTTTGGTATGTTTCAGTTGCCAAGTATTATATTAGCCTACAATAACGAGAAGTACTTTTTGAACCTTGGTGAAACTTCAGTGTTTTAGTGAATTTCAATGAGGGAAGCTCAATAGGATATGTTGATTTTGGGTAAGAAAAAGGAGAACAAAAAGAAACATATACAGCTTCAGCATATTTGACTTTTTTCTTTTTCAATTTGTTTTACTCTCCCAGTATTGTTTTGTATGGCCATGCTGTGTCACGTATGGGTGTGCTAAAGAAGACATCGTACCTGATTTCTTTGTGGGATTTTATAATTGTTTTCTGTATATATTCAGATATTCTTAATAGATGTAAATATTATCATCTTTTCAGACAGAAGGATTTCACCTTTATGACAAATCTATATGGCGTCCTTTATTTTGTAGTTGACATTTTTTTGTGTTTGAAGACCTTTTATCATTAATATAATCTGATGTAGCACATCTTCGTTTGGATTGGAGATGGTAGACTTGAAGGTTTCATTTTTTTGTACTTATTGCTGGATTATGTGTTGTTTATGATTTCAATTAAAAGTATGTTTTTATTCCAGTTTATCGACAAAATTGTTTTAGATATTCTCTCATGTTCATCTTGTTATTAGCGTTTTTGAGTATGTTTGTCATCATATCATAAATCTTTGTTGTTAGTGTTTTTGAGCATGTTTGTCATCAACTCATCATATGCATCCTACTTTTATGTGCTTGAGCTATTCCAGTTTTAAAGACCTATTTATAGTTTGAAAATATGAGTATTAGCTCGGCCATGGTTTCCCACTTAGTACTTTTCCCTTTCCAAAGTGTCGTTCAGGTCAAATTGGTTTGTATGATAATTATTAGCATTTAGTCTCATAAACCCCTATTGCTAATTGTGCCACAGGATTATGGACTTGATTTTGATGATGGTGAAAGTCATATCAAAGCATTCCGTTGTCTTTGCGGAAGCAAATTTTGCCGCAACATGAAACGGTCAAGCAGTAAGTACTTGATGGTTTTTATTGAGCATTTTGTATTTTCTGAATTATCATAAAAATTTCTCTGGATTAGCTTTTACTAATATGCAATGCTTAGGATTGAAATATGCATTTCATCTGCACTTTGTGACTCGTTATACAAAAGAAACCTATGCATTTCAATCTCAATTAGTCTGCTGAATTATTTTTATCTTATTTGTTGAAATTTGTTAACTTTTGTTGAGTTGATGGACTCGATTACCTCACACTGGAAAGTTTTTAATTTTTTTCTCCTGAAAAATATTTAGACTTCTATTATACATCTTTAAAATTTTAAGTGATCTTTCAACTAACTAGTTTTATTCAGGATACATCATTTTATAACCGGTCGAAACCATTAGATATTCGTTGAAACAGCCCAGCGCGCAGGTTTTTTACACCATTTCAGTGCGAGAAATATTGGTTCATAGTGTGGCAATTGGATGCAATGTGGCCACATTTTTGCACTATGCATTAAATAGTAAATCATTTTTATTTTCCTTGATCATTTGTTGTGATTTCTGTTCTCTTGGACATTGTTCTTTAAAGGATTTGTAGTCTATGTTATGCTATGCTGATTTAAATTCAAATTCTTTTTCTTTCTATCTGCAGGATCTAGGTCAACCCTGACTATACAATGAATGTGCTGTGTGTGCAAAGCCTGAGTAGCAAGGTAGTTTAGGTTGTGACGATTGATGACTTCTGGTGCTGATTATAACTCAAACGACTAATTTTGGTCCGTTTTGCACTCAACTGGTGTTTATTGTTTGGACATTAAAATGTAGGTT
This sequence comes from Amaranthus tricolor, assembly GCF_026212465.1. NCBI lineage: Eukaryota > Viridiplantae > Streptophyta > Magnoliopsida > Caryophyllales > Amaranthaceae > Amaranthus > Amaranthus tricolor. Next base: position 24,008,730 of record NC_080051.1, on the reverse strand, counting down.
TTGTGAATAGCTAGTCCTTACAATTGCCATGTACAGTGGTTAATGGCTATGCATGCTCAAAGCATTTTGGGTCGATTTCAAAATGCGTTTGGTGTCACAATTCTATGCTTTCTGTTTAGCACATCATTGTACTTTTTCTTCTAATGTTGGTAGCTTCTTTTTTTTCTCTTCTAGTAGAAACTGTGGTAGGCTGGTAGCCCTTGGAAGTTGGATAGTGTTATGTCAGGAATTTTTCTCTTCTATTAATAATCATCAAAGCTGTCCTTAAGGCTATAACTACCTTCATTAGTTGTGTATTTGTTGAATTATTGGTAATGTTCGCTAGTTTTCATTACTCTTATTAGGCTAGCATTAAAACATTGTCTTCCTCATTTTGTTATCTTTTTTGTTTTGAAATGTTTAATTACTTTAACATTTTGAAATTTGGCATTAAGACTAAATATCTTTTTTCTTACTAACTCATACTATGCATTTCATGATCCATACATGTGTCATTTATCTCCAATGCAATATCATACAAAATGGTAAAAATTGTTGAATTTTTTTCCAATTTGCTATTGAAAATGACATACTGTAAGGGAAAATATTACTTTGATAGCAAATTTAAAGAGATGGAGATAATATATTGCAAAATTTTAGGGACATGAGTAGGGTAGTAGCTAAGGATTCCCACCTTTATTTCTTTCTTAATTCACAATTACCTATTTTCTCTGAAGTCTAAAGCCACTCACCAATAGAAATTCAATCATGTTCGTGAGATGAGAAAATGTAAGAATGTTTGAAGGGATACCAAACTTCTCTAACATCTTTTTTTAACCTCTAATTCTTGTTCTCCGCTTCTTGGAATTTCTATGTTCAATTTTATTGCAAGAGCTATAACAAAAACTCTTGCTCCATATAAATGTTCTTGACCAAAAACTTAAATTTTGAATTACATATTTAAGCTAGATTGTATGATAATAAGAATCAAAAGAGAAATTTGTTTGTAATAGGAACAATGTTGCAATGTGTTCTCTATATAAAATTTGGGTTATTTTCTTTTTGTTTGAATGGGACTTTTGAACGGTCAACGGTTATTTGCCTTTTGACCCTATGAATACGGGTACAAATCAGGCAAAGCTAAAAAAAATTATCCAAACATTAAAGAATCTACTTTTAATGCCACTTTAAGATTATAATTGGTCACTTTAAAGAGTATAAGTAATCAGTAATAATTATTATAAATAATCATTTTAAAACTGATAAATATATATTAAATCAGCATCTCATACAAAAATTTGTAAAACTCTAATTACGCTAACGCAGTAACACTAATTAAAGGGGTACTGCCCGGCCCGAACAGCAATTCAATCCACCCAAAAAAAGCCCAGAAAAACCCTAATTGTAACGCTTCACATCACACGCATAAAAAGCAAGAGAGAAGGCGTAGGTTGTGAAAGCAGCAGTAGCAGCAATGTCGAAGAGAGGTAATGAAAGCACCCAACACTAAAATCATCATCTTCTCATCAAATTCAACTAATTATTAATACCCATCTTCTAACATTATGATTTATCTACAGGACGCGGAGGATCGGCGGGTAACAAGTTCAGGATGTCACTGGGTCTTCCAGTGGCGGCTACCGTCAACTGCGCTGATAACACAGGAGCCAAGAATCTTTACATCATTTCTGTGAAGGGTATCAAGGGTAGACTCAACAGATTGCCTTCTGCGTGTGTTGGTGATATGGTTATGGCTACTGTTAAAAAGGGTAAGCCTGATCTTCGTAAGAAAGTTATGCCTGCTGTCATTGTTAGGCAACGCAAACCTTGGCGCCGAAAGGATGGTGTTTACATGTACTTTGAAGGTTTGTTTCTTTTCCCTTTTCTTCCTCTTCTTTATCTATCGATTTGGTCATTAGGTTTTGTTTTTTACTTGGGTACTTCATTTCATAATCGTTTGCAATTCATTAGGTTTTTAAAAGTAATTAAGTAGATTGTAGAGTTGTGAACGGATTATGATTAGTTTGAATGGTATTATGGGTTTTCAATCATATTGGCTTCTCGATCGCTGATGCTGTTGATATTGTCATTTCGAAACCTAGTTGTTACATACATAACTTATTCCTTTTGTGAGCATGATTTCACTTTGTTAATCGTAGCTTATAGCTTGTGGTTTTTGATATTGTATATAAAATAGACGGGGGCTTCAAATTGATGGTTTCTATTCCATTATGAATAGTCAAGGGCCTTGCAAAAATGTATTGTAATTTTTTACAAGCAATTTGACTAAAGCATAAGTAATATAGTTTGATGAACTAATAGTTGAGGCTTCTTAACTTTCTTAACTTAGTGTTTGGGGGACAAATGCAGTCCGGTACCTTGCTCATACCCATCTTGACCCTTGTTTATAGAACTGTACATGGGTGAGAGTTTTCCATTGATGGATCAATGGGTTTAGGCTGGGAAATTTTATCGTGCAGTAGTATTTGTATTACTATATTTGATACTCTTTAAAGGTGCATTAATATAGCTTTCTGTACGAAGCTGTTGTTAATATTCTTTCTTCATTTGTTGGAGTGGGACTATATACTTTTGAGCTCCATTCTGGCGTGTTTAAACATTGCTGCTGCTGAATCATTGTGTAAATGTGTTTTATGTGGCTAAATTACAAAAATGTATAACGTTGGGAAGCCATGTTTTGCTTCGCTATGAAAGTTGGTGAGTGGTTTTTGTGTATGCTTTTAGAGCATCCAAAATAAACCCTTTTTTTATTGGATCATAATCTATGATCTTGCCTTTTTTTTGTTCACAATAAAGAAATTTGTTTAAAAGTATATGACTTTTTAATGTAGAGGGCATGGTCATGCCTATTGAGAACCCATGAGACACAACGTATAAAGAATCATGAGGTTGCCATGTGTCTTTAGAGTGTTAGATTGATTTTTCAAGTTGTCAATTGTACCTATTTAGGTTTCTATTCCGGGAAAAATATGAAAGTTGGGGTACAGGTTAAGATGAATAGAGGTGTTCATTTGGATCATCGGGTTGATTTCTGGTCATGTGTTTCGGGTTGGTTCAAAAATATGAAAATTTGAACTCTTTTGTTTTATATAACCTTGCACAAATGTTAAAAATGTTTATGATGAGTGAGATTTGAATTAACAATTTCTGAGATTCACCCTTCATGCATCAGAAAGTGTGTTCATACTTGACAATTTTGTGGCAAGGATGGAGTATAACATTTTACATTTCTGCTGGTGCTGATAGTAATAACCATTCATGTTACTCTTGGTAGTAAGGAGGTATATGTATATGTGCGATTCTGCAAATTTTCCCTTGTTTGACATCTTGATCCTAGTACATACTGAATTTTGAATACATTTCCTCGAGTTGCTTCTTGAATACTTGATTAGAGATACTACTTATTTGTTCTCTCTATCTTAGAAGCATAGAGTAATTTCCGGAATTAAACAACATGATGATTATTGTGGCATCGCGTACCTGTCTCCTGGTAAATTATTTAACCTTTAACATGTGCAATTATACAATTAGGTTGGTATGCCGTCCACATGCTTCTGGTCTCCTTGAACTGTCACAAACACAATCCACATGTTTATTTAGTACTTAGATGTAATCGCAATCTGTTTTTGTATTGATTGTTTGACGACTCTAATCTTTTGGGATTAAGGTTTTGGCATTGTTGTGATTGATGGTTGACCTGGATCGGTTGCAGATAATGCTGGTGTTATTGTGAATCCAAAGGGAGAGATGAAAGGATCGGCCATCACAGGCCCTATCGGAAAGGAATGTGCTGATCTCTGGCCAAGAATTGCAAGTGCTGCAAATGCTATTGTTTAAGAGTGCTTCACTTTCCTTTTTGTTTTCGTGATTTTGTGGATTATCCATATCAGATAGCTCCAATTTTGTCAGGGTTATAGTACTTGAATCATCAGTTTGGACTTTGAAAGTATCACAATACTCTTGTTTTAGTTGTTGCTATTAGCTACATTGCTCACTTAAATGTTCATCACAACAGGATATTTGTTGAATGTTCATGGGAGTGTTGTTTTAAATTTAAGTCTTTATGGAATTATGTTTGGAGGTTAATGATCGCTTTTTTTTATAATTTATACCAGCAAAGGAACAGACTATTAAAATAAGGAAAAATCGTTAAAAATAATGTAACTTTTTACTCATCCGTTGTTAATAACCTTGCCTACTGATTATTTTCTAATAATCTATCTTTAATATGTATTTGTTTTTAGTATACTCTATAGGCTAGAGGAGGGTGGGGTTGTGATGGTTTAGGGGTGGGGTGAGGTTATGGTGATTTAGGTTATTAGGTATGCTGGAAAAAAAAATATCAAAATTTGGATTATTAAAAATTATTCAAATGTTGGGTTATTTGTATTGAATAAGGGAAAAGTTCAATTGGATGATCCTAAAACAAAAAAATTCGCACCCAACTCATTGTTTTATATACCGAGGAACTGATCTATACGTATTTTCACTTCAATTTTTAAATGACATGATGTGGGAATTGGGATAATGTATGCCCAAGCAACTAGTAAGGCTCAATCAGAAGTTATACATTTAAGTTGGTCGTAATTTGATAAACCTAAGGAATGTTTCCGTATCCTCACGCAAGAAATAAATATGTCCCACTTATGATGTCTTAGGAATTTGAATTACGTTTTGTAACGTTTAAAAAACTCCTCCAACACTCAAGTTCAGATAATGAAAAATATACGTATATAAAAGAGAGAGAATATCAAGCTTCACTTACGTGGTTAAGCTGATTTTAAAAGAGAGATTGATGTAGAGAGAAAAGTAATGATAATAATGACGCGTCGATTGATAGATATATCAAATAGTGTAGTATTTAAAATTTATAAAGAAATAAGGACAGAGAATTTCGAGGAGTTAGTGATGAGGTGAAAATTCCTGATTGGTTATAAAAGTGTGGCTTTTACCATATTAAATGTATATTATAATTGATTCTACTGTATCTTTTATAAACCTTTTAGCTTTATCGATAGAATTTAGAAAATAAGTATGGGTTACTCAACCAAGAAGGAAAAAAGATAACGTATTTATAAGCCTAAAAAGGAATCACTACTTAAACCAATTAATTGTAGTAGAAATTACTCTTCAAGTTATATCCCCTCTCTTTCTCCCATATGAGACAACTCACATATGAGTCATAATGAACCCTTCAACATTTAATCAGTTATTTCTTTGGCCATTTAAGATTTTATTATTGGCAAATTAAGCCCATAAGATGCCCATTATAAAACACAAATTCTCATTAAGCAAGAATTGCACTTTATAGTAGTCCAACTTATTTAGCAGAAGAGGATGGAAAAAGTAGGATAGTACTTCAATAAAGAGCAAAAATCACAAATTTTTCATAGTTTTTGGTCTACTGATATTATTTTGAAAAGAAAATTGAGTTTTGTCACAATTAAAGTATTAGTTTCTCTAAGTAAGATTTTAGATACAATTTTGATTTTTCTATCTTCTCATTTTTTCAGTCTATTATGTATTTTAAAAAAATTTTAACACAACCTATTTAAATTTACTATTTCATTTTTTCGGCATCCATCTGAGAAAAAATTTCAATAATTAGTAGAAAAATAAATAAACAATAATTGAAAATATTGGCTACAATTAAAATTGTTTAAGTCAATTCTTCCAAAATTAAAATAGTACTTTCATATCACAAAAGACGTTCTTAACCCAAATTCAATTAATTATGAATGTTCACATTTGAGACATAAAAGTATCCACTATCCACAATTCTCTGGCCTAAAGGCTGGCTGTGGTATAAAGAAACATGAGAGTATATAACATATTATGAAGATTAGGGCATTAACTATTAGCTTAAGCATTTAGTTGAGTTGATTTCTTAACATGGTATCAGAAACTAACGTGATAAGAGATCATGGTTCGAATCTGAACCACCCCCATTTAAAGTAAAATATTTAGCCTTAGATATGAGGAAAATTTATTCTACGTCTACACTTTTAACTCAAATGGCTTTCAAATGAGATGACGTGAATCGTGGACTCGTAGTGTCGTTTATTCCAAGTGCGGCAAATTGAATTATTTGACGGAACTAACAAGAAAATGACACTAACTTTTGCCCCATTTCATGCTGAAATGCTAAAAATGCAATAGTTACGTGTGTATGTATTGTTGCACAAACATATTCTGAACTCGGTGATAAATCTAAAGATCAGTGGCAAAATAAAATTCACTAATTCTTAAATGAGAGGGTCTTACGGTGATATCATTTTTATTGGGTTGACCTAATATATATTTTTTGTTTTAAAATGATCACTTATAACGTTAAAGTAATCAGTCATAATTTTAATATAATTACTTTTTATAAAATTCACTATTCTTAAATGAGAGGGTCTTCCGGTGATATCATTTTTATTGGGTTGACCTAATATATATTTTTTGTTTTAAAATGATCACTTATAACGTTAAAGTAATCAGTCATAATTTTAATATAATTACTTTTTATAGTCTTAGAATAATTACTTATAACCTTAAAACGATTACTTATAATCTTAAAGTAATCAATTGAAGAAATGGACTATTATATGGTCCCGTCTCATAATAAGACGGTCTCATACAAGATGAATAAAAATACACAAATGTTTTTGAGAGTATAGAGACTGTATTTTTAATATTCTTTTTGATAATAGTGCATATTAAAAAGCAATTATAACTAACGAAATAGTAATATAATATTTAAGACCCTTTAATTTAGGAGGTTTTTATGCTGTCGTATAGTTAGACATTTTACACTATCATCATTAATAGTTCATCATTAATTTAATATCGTGCTTGAAAAGTCTGAGTTAAAAAAAATAATTGGCAATTCGTATTTGTACTCCCTTTACATAGAGAATGGTAAGACTCTTTACATACGCCCATAAAGGCCATAATCAATCCGTTTTCTTTTGATTAAAAAAAGGAATTCTCTTTATTAAAATTGATTGATAATGGTTAGGTTGAAAAGCATACAGTTCTTGAGTATGTTCAATATATTTGACTGTATAGGATTCTAAAAATTAGGTTTCTTAACATTATATTATGTAATTAAATGATTAAAAATATAAAGTTATAAAAATTTAATAATTTTCAAAATTATACATACAAAACCTTTTAAAAATTTGTGGATTTTTACTCCATTTTTGGGCGAAGAATGAAGCTTGAAGTGGAATGAAAGCAAAATGAGTTGCAATTAATAATGGTGTTTGTGGCATCAAACAAGTGTAATAAGGGAGGGGCTCACAGCATAGTCTTACTAATGTTGACTGATGTTACATGTTTAATACAATGGTATCTCTTTTCCTTTCCTCCCAGTTGTAGCCTTCACCACCATTCATGTATATTTTTTTTTTTTTTTTTTTTCTAAAAGGGTTCTTGAGTATACTCTCTTTATCCACTTCAAGTGTCATGTTTTGAATTTTGTTACTCTTAATTTTTATTATTTACAAATTAATTAAATTATAGTTTAGTAAAATTTTATTTAATTTATCTTAATTTAAATGTTATTGGTATTAACTTATTATAATTTTTAATTATAACCACCAGAGATATTAAAACTTGCATTATACATAAGCAAATAAGACACTTAGAGTCGTCGTCATCATCATCCTACCCAGTATATCCTACTCATAGAAACTAAGGTCAGGGTCTGGGAGGGAAAGACGACGGCAACTCATACCCATAAAGGAGAGCGCGACCAAAAAAGTCCCTCGGCTCGAGGAAGATAAAGAGACGTGATTACACGTGATAGATAATTTAAAGGCCTATAACAAAATGAGACAATTAGAGTGAATGGGAGAATTATAACATATCATGAAACTTAAGTATCTGCTTAAGCTTTTTATTACAATATAGACTTAAAAAATGGAAAGGTTAATTAAAAATTTGACTTTGACAATTTTTTTGTTAATAATATTTGCATAATTAACCTAATAAAATAAGTAGATTTAAATTGACTTAATAGACTCTGTCACATAATTTCTCAAAACTAAATAAAAAATGAGAAGAGCATAATGAGTATAAGATATTATTATTAAGTAGTATAGAAACTTGAGTAATGCATAAATTTATGAGTATAAAATATATAAAAATATAATATCAAAGAACAATGCAAATATATATTATCGTGATTAAATTTATTGAATATGTGACTTTTTTAACGCACAAATCAAATACTGATTTTTTTAAAAAATTATTTGTCGAATAAATAACATTTTCATTCTATTAAATATATCAAATTCCAGGTTAAATAAATAGAATTGCTATCATAGATTATGTAAACATTTTACCTAATTTAGCTCTAATTTTTTTTTAAAAAGTCAAATTCTACATTAGGTAAATATAGTCATGTAATCAATCAACTATCATCCACTAAAATAATTTCAAAGCCAAGGCTCACTAAGAATGACATTTATCATTTTCGAGCATTTTTATTAGCATGTATTATTATTATTATTATTATTATTATTATTATTATTAGATGTTAGCCGAGAGAAAGGGAGAACTATTTGAAAATGAAATTTTGAATTTTATTTAGAGAAAACGGTACTTGTTTTAATCAAGAAAAAAGTAGACTATCATGTTACACGCAAATTCTTAAATGAGACAGTTTAATAAGGAGGTTAACTCTATTGAGCTGACCATCTATTTTTAATGTGTAGAAATAATTATTTATAATTTTAAAATAATTATAAAAATAGGTTAATTATACGGATCCGTCAGTAAGACAGATATCATAAAAGACGAGTTGCATGTTATATTAATACCCTTTTGAACCCTCTCCTACACATCCGAAAGAGACATCCAACAACAAACAAGCTGATGCTCTTATGAGTTCTGACCATCATAATAAGTCATAACACATGATAAAAAGTATCCTAAACTTACTCATCACTTTCTTACTAAACATTATTCTACTCAACATAATGAAGATATTAGGATGGGATCCAATGGCAAGTATGAAGATGAGTTGCAATGGAACATCTTCTTCCTACATGAGAATAAACAAAAGGGTACCTAAAAGATGTTGTCAACAAGACTCATTCATATTGATCAAGCAATTGTATTGGAAGATTCGAGCAAGGTTCAAACTATTTTGGTTAAGACCACAACATAGAGGTAATGCTATTAATTATAGCTATGATGCTCAAAGCTACTTGCAAAATTTTGACTCTGGTCACAATCTTGATCATCCTTCTCCATTTGTACCTTGATTATTATTATTATACCCAGTATATTATGCTCATAGAAACTATGATCAGGCTAGCTCTGAAGGGAGATGGAAAACAACAGTCCATACTCTTTTTTATGCGGCCAAAAAGTCTCACGACTCGACCATACCCATAGAAACTATTATTATCATTATCATCGTACCTGGTGTATCTATTTGTACCTTGATATGATCTATTATTTTCTTTTTTATAAGTGTAATTTTGGCTCAAATTTTGTTTATTTTTATGAATTATATGTTTCTTTTTCTAAATTTTGTATAGTGAATTTTATGTGTGCTTTATTGTGCTTATAATTTGATAATAGATCATGTTGTAAATAAATTATCATAAATCTTTTGGATGCTTTTATTGTTCTTTAGTCTAATAATGTTATGATGAATTGATATGTATTCTTGTGTCTAGAACAACTTCAACAAGGATATATTTACTTTTTCAAGCCAATCTTTTGTTTCTTTTATTTTTTTTTTCAAGTGAAATGTTGTAACTAAAACATACAAGGCTACAACTTAGCTTGTTCTAATTTGCATGAGTTTAAAGCTATTGGCACAATCAAAATATTGAAGATAAAGTTAGAGAATTCCGTACATATTAAGTAAAAATAGAGAATTAATATTTTCTGTAAATAATAAAAATTAATTAATTCTTAACACAAAATAGAAGGAAAAACCTACCATTACTATACAACAACTCATAATTCTCAAAAATTAGAATACAATATACTTGGATTAAAAAAACTTTCTAAAATGATCAATGGAAAAGGGAAAACCTTAAAAACTACTAGTAGTATATTTAGTTGTGTGGTAGTAAAAACAAAAAAGTAAGACTTTTTAATAGAAGATTGGATATGGGGATGCCCACTAATTGTAAATGGCCCCTCCACTTTAAATTGTCATCTACTTTTTATGAGGACAAAGAATCACGCTCACCCAACTGGTTATCGTCATCTTTCTTTCACTTATACGCAAATTAGGGAGGATTGTACGTACCCTTGTGTCTTGTGATCTTGTCCCTTAGTCCTTCATATATAAACACCATCATTATAATTTAGATCGTTAAATTAGGGGTTTTGAGTAATGACATGGTGAAAGGTATTTAATCGTATAGGATCCTTAAATTTAGGTTTTAAATAAAAAATTAGTTTATATTGTTTTTGCTTTAGTTTAATTATCATTTATTTTTATGCATTATAATTTCTTTAAAAAAAAAAAGTAAAATAAGCAGAGTCTTTAAATTTATAGTGTATTTTTGCGTTGTCCCTGTGATAGATAATTTAAATGTACCCATTTGATGGATAAAGAAATACTGTGGAGGCTAAGGGTGGGTCAATAAGATCGAATTCAAATATAACGGAGAATACCGTATTTATTGCCATTGAGATAAGACTAGGGATGGTCATGGGGCGGGTCTGGAGCTGGTTCAGCCAGATTCGAATCCAAACCCATTTCTTTTTTATAAATCAGACCCTAAAGGTTTAAAATTTTCAGATCCAAACTCAAGCCTCTCAGATCTGACGGGCCTAAAGTCCTTAATGAGTCTAACAAGGAGTTTTTGATTTGTCAAATGCGAGTCTTTTGTAAATTATTATATTTTTCCTGTTTTTCATATCTTTAGACTTTATCTTTAATATGGAAAGGAGGAAATAAATACTTCTTTTTTTGATCAATTCGATAAGAGTTCATAAAAAATTAGATTGCTACGTTGTTAACAAAGGGTTTTATACACAAATACCACACTGTAACATTAAAAATGAAAAATATGCAGTTAAACTTACTACGAATAAATGAATTTACTGCTTCATTGTATAATGGAACACGAACTCACTTTATAATTATCCGGGTCCGGGTGTGCGGGTCAGGGTCTGGATCCGAGTTCGAGAGTTTGGTTCCGAACTCAAATCCGTAAATTTTTTTTAGATCCAAATTCGATCGATCCGATGAATCTCAAAAAATAAGATCTAAACTCTTAAAAAAGAGCTGATCTGGGGCGGATTTAATAGATTCCTGAACCATGACCATCCTTAGACAAGACTAAATGAAATTAAAAATTTAAATATTGAGTAAAATACAGAAAAATATTTGTACCAAGTAAAAAATGGTTTTCTTTTGGGGCCTAAGGATTTCTATTAATTGGGTCATGATTAACTAGCAACTAATAATTCAGAGGTGTAACATTTTGTTATTTTTATGAGGTTATTAATTATAATTATTATAATCACTTTTGAATATTTTATAAATATATTAAATTATTTTGAGTTAGTATTAATAAATTTCATTCACATACGAATTTAAATATTGACATATTCAGATTAAAAATAAATTTGTTATTATTAAACTAAAGAGGATCGAATCAAAATTATTATTTTATTTAAAATGTCGGAGCATACAAAAATGAGTTTCTTAGTTGGGCCTCGCAAAAAATGAATCTAGGTAAATAAGTAAATAGATAAAATAAAAGGGATGGATTAAGGTTTTAAGTAAGACACTTGCCCTCACATTAAAAAAAAAAAAAAAAAAACACGGCTACTCTTCTCCCTCTTTCCCTCTATCTACTCTTCCCCTTGTGTGTGCCGCCAGCTGCTGCCCCAAACGGCTACCCATGGAGCTCAGCAGCCACTACCATTTCTCCCTCCTTCTCCCACGTCAAACCGCCAGCAGCACCAGCCCACTTACTGGCCGTGAGCTGCACCACAGCAGGGCAGCCGAGTCTCCCTTCCACCACCAACAGCCGCTTCATTCCCTGCCGCCAACAACTAGCGACTGTGACAGCAGCAGTCTGAGCCATGACTCCATCCACCACCACACTAACCACTCTTCTCTTCACCCCTTTCTCTTGTTCACCTAAGTAAGCCATATCCTCCTCCCTGATTGATTTTCTCTTGTTTTTTAATTGAAATTATTATCAAGTTTATGAGTTAGAAATGATTTTTGTATTATTTTCATTGAATCTTTTGTGGGTAAGAGTTTGATTGATGAATTGAACATACTTATGATTTAGGGTTTGAAGTATGATTAGAAGTTATGGGTTATGTGTTGATTGTGTATTAATTTGGTTTAATCTTATCATGAGTAATAGAAATGGTGTTATCCTTGAGCATTAAGTGGTTAGGGTTTTATTATAGAATGATTACTCTTGATCGTGTGTACTATCATACTACATTTTTTAAGTATTGCGGTCATTTGGATAGCTTTGAATTAGTATTAGTGGAGGAAATTGTGGTTGAATAGGGTGGTGGTATTGGTTTTAGTATTGGTTAGGATCGTTGGTCGCAAAGAATGGTTACTAATTGCCCTTATTATCTTTGTTAATGGTGATTAGTGATTGTTGCTAACTAATCGTAGTTGTTGATTGATATCATTAGTCGCTAAAAGTTGTTATTTTAGGATTCTATGGTTGTCGTTAATAGTTGTAATTATCGTTGTTATGCTTGGATATTTTGAATGTAAGTTGTGTCACCATAGTGTTGTCATAAGTTATGGTGCTCGATGTCATTGTGAGTTACTATGAACATACTTGACGCGAATCCTTACTCATCATGGTAATTAACTATGAGAAATGTAGTGAATGGCATTATGACACATTATTTTGATTAATTGTCAACATGGTTATAAATGTTAGGTTATGCATTAAACGAGATTGGATGTTATTAGTTCATTTCTTGGTAATAAGTATTTCTATAGCTCTAAGCATTGTAAAATAAAGAAGGGATCTCTTGGGTGCTAGTCGTTATCAAAATGATTGAAAAGGTTTGGTTTTTAAGTTTAGTTGATGTCGTGAATTCGTGATCAATGAGCAAGCTAAGTTGAGTAGTATTGAATATGTAAAGCATTCGAAATTGAAAGCTTATCTTGAATGAATAAATAGTTATCACATTGAAATGTAGTTGGTATAAAAAGCTAGATAAGTGGGCTTATTAGTTCTACTAAAAACTTGAATAGGTGCCGGTTCATAAGAGGGATGTAAAACCTCGCTTTGTCTGATTATTGTAGCTCTTTTGGTCGTGCGGTGGCGCTTACAGGTACGTATACGCAGTAACTAACCCTTTTACGCAATTTCCCTCAAGACATTATTGTTTACTGTGAGAAAACTTTATATATGAAGAGCTATCGACTATGAAATCCTTGCGCTTAGAATAGTTTAGAGAATGAGAGTGTTAGTAGAAAGCGGGGACCACCCCCTTATTTATTTAAGAATTGGATTATGCCTTACTTGGAGTTAGAATGACTCTTTTATAGGTCGATTTTATATTTTGTTTAAGTTGCTCAGTGGGTTTCGGCGTTCTGCTATCTTAGGACGCTCATTACTAGTAAAAAGCTAGAATTATTCCCATTTGATAATGTATTAGATTATAATTAACTGGCATGGCTCAACTGGAATTATTCCCATTGGGCGCCGGGCGGCCGGTACCGCCCCTTGACCGAGGTGTTACCATACAGGCCTTGCAAACCCCAATATGGTGGCCTGTTCACTAGATTAGTACCCCAGTGTGTTAGTTTTTCTCGAACGTAGGACCCGAGAGGGTCAGCTGGAAGGGGTATGAGCTCATACTTTGCCATTGGCGCCGGGTGGCCGATAACGCCCATGACTGTGTCACTATGCCATGAAGTGAAGAGAAGATCCACTGATAGAATGTTATTCATTGATAGAAAGTTATTCATTCATAGAAAGCTTACACATTCATAGAACGTTTACTCATTGATAGAAATTTATTCCATGATAGAGTAGTTTATGCTAGTGAGAATTGCGCCTAAATTAAGTTACCTCAAGGGAGTTACCAGTCCCAAAGATAGATTATGATCACATTTACACTAAGATAGACAAGCTCTATAGGGTCATGTGTTAAGCAGTCTGTTAATGCCTTGGTTGAGTTGATATTACGCGTGTTTTACAAGAGTTTATGTTTTGAGAAAAGGAGTGTGAAGATCTGCATTCTACCCAAGAACACATGGCTCGGGTTGGAAAGGACGTAATGAGATTAAGAAGTATAGGTGGACGATAAACGGTTACTATTTGTGCTTGTGTCTTATGAAATCATCTTATGTTGTATAACATAATGTTACCTAGTAGTTGGCCTTATTATATTTGATGCTAGTTCCTAACGTGTACGTGTTTGTGTTTATGTTTGATTTTTTTTTTTTATGACTTTCTATGATTGTCCTTCTATGACACATTGGCCTTTGATCTGATGTCGAGCAGCAGGAGTATCATAAATAGACGTAGCAGGTATTGGAGCTGCTTTTGCATTGCATTGGGGGAAAGTGATGAGTGCGAAGCATAACCTATGTCATACCGCTATCTTTTGACTTTGTAGTTCTTATTTATCTTTAGTAAACTTTGGTTGTATACATTTTGTTATGAGGCCTTGTGTAATACCCCTGAATTCCCGACCCCTACCGCAAAAGTTGGGAGGAAATTCGAGTGTTACATTGAAATAAAATAAATAAGGTAATATTAAATTTTAAAAGAAATTATGAGTAGAAATTTCGACAGCATCTCTGCTAACTATCGAACATGTGGTAGAGAAATTAACACAATAAAACATTAAACTAATCTAAGGCATCATTGCCTTTAAAATCTTACACCACGGCGGAATGATTCATCGCCAATTTCTCAAATCAACATGCCAAGCACGAATCGTGGTTCCAGTGTTAACGCTTGCACTTAACTCTTTAGAAACCATACAAAGTTATAAACTATGCAGCGGAAAGATAAATATACAAAGGAGTACACAAGGCCTCATAACAAAACGTATACAACCAAAGTTTACAAAACATAAACAAGAGCTACAAAATTGAAAGATAACGGTATGACACGGGTTATGCTTCGCCCTCATCACTCTCCTCTAAGCAATGTAATGCAAAAGAAGCTCCAATACCTGCCACGCTTGTCTATGATCCTCCTGCTGCTCAACACCAAACCAAAGGTCAATGTGTCATAGCAGAACAATCATAGAAAGTCATCAAATGATCAAACATAAACACAAACACGTACACGTTAGTAACTAGCATCAAATATAATAAGGCCAACTACTAGGTAACATTATGTTATACAACAACATAAGATGATTTCATAAGACACAAGCACAAATAGTAATCATTTATTTTCCACCTATACTTCTTAATCTCATTACGTCCTTTCCAACTAGGACCATGTGTTCTTGAGTAGAATATAGGTCTTCACACTCCAGAAGATAAACTCTTGTAAATTACGCGTAGTACTAACTCAACCAAGGCATTAACAGACTACCTAACGCATGACCTTATAGGGCTTATCTATCTTAAAGTAAGTGTGATCATAGTCTATCTTTGGGACTGGTAACATGTAACTTAATTTAGGCGCACTTCTCACTAGCATAAACTACTCTATCATTGAATAAATTTTCTATCAATGAGTAAATGTTGTATGAATGTGTAAGTTTTCTATGAATGAATAACTTTCTATCAATGAATAACATTCTATCAGTGAATCTTCTCTCCACTTCATGGCATAATGACACGATCATGGGCGTTATCGACCACCCGGCGCCGATGGCAAAGTATGAGCTCATACCCCCTCCAGCTGACCCTCTCGGGTCCTACTTTCGAGAACAACTAACACACTGGGGTACTAATCCAGTGAAGAGGCCACCAAATTGGGGTTTGCAAGGCCCGTATGGTAACACCTCGGCAAAGGGGCGGTATCGGCCACCTGGCGCCAAATGACAAAAGTATGCTCATACCCCCCATACAGTGATCCCGTCGGATCTCACCTAGGGGACTATTAAATCAACCGAACATAATCCAGTTGAGTAACGCCAGCTAATTATAATCTAATACTTTATCAAATGGGAATAACTCCCGCTTTCGACTATTAATGAGCGCCCTGGGATAGCAGAACGCCGACCACTGAGCCACTCAAACAAAATATGAAATTCACTTATAAAAGAGTCGTTCTAACTCCAAGTAAGGCATAATCCAATTCTTAAATAAATAAGGGGTGGTCCCCGCTTTCTACTAACACTCTCATTCTCTAAACTATTCTAAGTGCAAGGATTTCATAGTCGATAGCTCTTCATATAAAGTGTATTCACTAGTACCTCATAATTTCGATCCAATGCATACTATCACAATAAACAATGATCTCTTAAAGGAAACTGTATATAAGAGTTAATTACTACGTGTACGTACCTAAAACTGCTACAATACGACCAAAAGCCACAATAATTAGCCAAGGTGGGGATTTACAACCCTCTTATATACTGAGTACCTATACGAGTTTGAGATAGAAAACTAATAGGCCTTTTTGGTCTTATTTAAGAGCTACTTACTCTAAAAGAAATGAATTTATTGCCATTCAAAAAAGTTTCAACTTGTGCTAACAAGTACTTTAGCCACACACAACGACTTCAATCCTAAACTAGCTTATGAACTGAAATATCATATTACAAATCTAACCACAACACAAAATTTATACTCAACTCTATATCAAGGTATGAATCTAATGAGAACGCTTCTAATTTTATACTTTTTGCACTAGCATAACTTTTAGGAATTTGTAGATTTAAGCTCTACAATGTAGTGTATTACACCAAATAATAATGAAAATACTCATGATAGTATTAATTTACATTCCTACATTATTCAAGTTTAAAGTGATAACAAATGAAAACAATGAAGAAGAAATTAGCTATTTAGACACATCATAATAAATATGGCTAAGTTTACGCAACTTACGACAACAATAAACAAGATCATCAATGTCAATGATTATTAACAACAATAATAACCCCATATTACTGCACTAACAATTACTACAATCACTATTATAGTCGACAACCAACACCATTACTAACTACTAACCACTAACATTATTGCACTTATCAACAACATTTTAATAAACTTTAAAGTGATACTTATAGTTAACAATACCCAAAAACCATGACAACAAGAATGCTTGAACTCATGACAATGGAAATTATAGTGTCCAACAAAATTCCAACATTTAATACGAAGTTTCCATGTAGTTAGACACCATCGAAATAGCACACAACTTTCATTGTTGGTGTCTGTTCGTGGGAGTGAGGGAGAAGAGGAAGAAGCTGGTCGTGGCTGTTAGGCTCCGTGGACAGCCGCTTGGGGCCAGTAGCTGGCGGCACACAAGGGGAAAGGGAGAAGAGAGGGAAAGAGGGAAGGAGGAAGAGGTGAGGCGTGTTTCTGCTTCAGAATGTGAGGGAAGGAGTCTCACTTAAAAACCCTAACTCATCCTCTTTTTTTTATCTATTTATTTATTTATTTACCTAAATTCATTTTCTTGCGAGGCCCAACTAAGAAACTCACTTACGTGTGCTCACATATTTTAAATAAAATAATAATTTTGATTCGAACCTCTTTATTTTAAAAATCATTATTATTTTTTTATATAAGTATATGTTAACATTTAAATTCGTATATTAAAAAAAAGAAATTTATTAAAACTAACTCAAAACAATTTAATATAATTATAAAATCCCAAAAGTTATTAAAATGTTAATTAATGACGTCAGAAAACTCGGGGTGTTACACCTTGTGTCCTCCTGTGTATATTTGTATTTCCGCTGCGTAATTTATAACTTCGTATGGTTTTAAAGAATTAAGTCATCTTAAACGCAAGCGTTGACATTGGAACCACGATCCATGCTTGGCATGTTGATTTGAGAAACCGACGATGAATCATCCTGTCGTGGTGTGAGATTTTAAAGGCAATGATGCCTTAGATTAGTTTAAGGTTTTATTGTGCTAATTGCTCTACCACATGTTCGAGTTTTAGCAGAGATGCTGCTGAAATTTCCACTCACCTCTTAAAAAATTAATCGTTAACATATACGTATATTCTTTTCTTTTCGTTTTATGCAACACCTAAATTTCCTCCTGTTCTTTACGATTTTGGTTTCGTTAGAGGGGTTGGAAATAAAGGGGTGTACAAAAGGTTCAACACAAATTCTTGTGTAAGACAGTTTCAGTGTGACACGTTCTTTATAATATATGGGTTGTATAATCCGATTAATATATGGGTTGTATAATCGAGAGACAGTATAATCACAAAAACGTGTATGCGGCTGCCTCACCCGTGGGACCAAAAAAATTTTATACTTGAATTTCAAGCCTTAAAACACCTAGAAGACTTAAAAAAAAACAAAATCTAACACTTAAAACCTCTACTCCAAGCCTCAATTTTCTTCTCTAAAGGCTTAATTTAATTTTTTAGCTATCGAATTCAACCCTTTAAACATCTATACCACCACTTAAAATGTCAATTCTAACTCTTTGAACCCATACTCCAACCCTTAATTTTATATTCTATTACCTGCTCTAAATTATTCATTTTAAGACTTAGAATGTCTATTCCAATGGTTTAAAGTTTGTCAAATTCAAGACTTAAAATGTCTATTTTAAGGTTCAAAATATCCAACACAAGTTTTAAAATGAAAACTTTAAAATTATGAGTTAGACCTATAAATAATCGCATGTATGCGGTCGTCTCACAAGAAATTTGCTGCAGTATAATAGCTAAAGCTCCAACCATCCGAGATACATCATCTTCATACATTGGGCTAAGCCCAATGAAGGAAACCCACAATCACTATTTTTCCCTCTAGCGTCATATGTGGACATCATTATAAGTATTAAGTACCCCAAATTTGCAAATTGAGGTAAAGCTATAAGCATTCTATAATCAATTAAACTTTATTTCATCTAGTACAAGTTCATCCCTACTCCTCCATACATAAATAAATTCAGCCAAGTTTGACGTGAAACAATTTGACACCATCTAGGGAAAGAGTTTCAACATAGTTGCACTCCTAAAATTGAACTAAAAGCTATGGATGCCAAACGATAAACTCTTTCGTCCTAACTAATTTGAGTCCTGATAATATTTCTGAGATAAGAATTTTTTTATAATCAATTAAACTTGAATGTATATATGACTACATTTGTATAAATAATATTATATTTATCTTTCTCTGTGGTCATATAATCGTAAGATTTTGAGACACATTGGGGCGAAAAAATTTCTTATTTTGTGCTAAAAACAATGCTTAAGAAGTTCTGAGTTCAAATTGCAGTTAAGAAGTGACATTTGTGCTTTGGGTAACAAAAAGTGTCTTCCAAATTGTTCAGTTGTGTACCACCCACAAAAATAACGCCCATAAGTTAACTTTGGGCGACAATAAATACCCAAAAGTTCAATACTGTGCCATTACAATAATTTCGAAAATTTTTAAAAAATAAGCTTATTAAAATTCCCAAAATAAGCTTTGGAAATTTTAATTCTCAAAATAAGTGTTTCTATGCCAAATCTAGGTCAGGTATTTATTTATTGTTACTAATAGCGAACAAGGAATCTGGTAAAAAATATCAAAATCTTTGTTCGCTATTAGTAACAACAAATGTACTTGACCTTAGTTTTGGCAAGAATGGCTTATTTTGGGATTTAAAATTTTCTGAAGCTATTTTGGGAATTTTCTTGATAATTAGCTTCGTTTTTTCAATTTTTCTCATAATTGATCATCTAATTGGGCTCTCGTATCAAATCTCGGGTTTTTTCAAGGAATTCTAATTCCTACATCCCAAATCAGCAGCTGCAGCAGTAAATGTGATATAAAAGGTTGCTTTGTTCTCTTTTTCCACTATCATCCTTCAAGATTTCTAGGTTTCGATTATCGTTTATCATTAATTTCTATTATTTCGTTTTTTAAGATGAATATAGTTCATTTTCAAATTTAGGTTTGACTTGAATGTGATGATTGAAAGATGTCGCCCCCATCTTACAGCATTGACATCCCTTGATGCAAAACTCATGGTGAATGACACTTATATGATTCTTTTAATTCTCATTTGGATTTTTTACTTCTAAATATTTCAAAAAATTAATTTTCATGATTTGACTTGATGAGGAATTGAATTTTATTGAAAAAGAAATAAGGATGATTAACCACCTTTTCTGCGGTTTGATGATGAATTCTCATATTATGCACTACCAGATGGTCTCTATTAACATTTATTAAAATGATTTTTCATCTTTTGTTTAATTTGAAATTATGTAGTTGATGATGAAAGATGTCCAACTTGAGGTCTCTCGACATAGTTTGCTCCTTCATTTTTGTTGCTTTAAAGTTGTTTATATTTTTTCATTCGTTTATTTTTTAATTGTTTGGTTTCGTTCTTCAATTTCAAAATATCTATTGTTGGTTTATTCGTGTTCAAATCTTTCTGTCAAACGTAATTTTTGTATCTTCTTTGTGACCCTAACTTTTTCTGTCAAGCGACCGGATTCAAAGATCGGATTCATAAATCCATGAACCGGATCCATATATCAATGAACCTGATCCAAGATTCCTATGACCAGATTCATGGATCCATGAATAGGATTCATAAATCCATCAACAAGATCCATAGATTTTTAGACCGAACTCGAAGATAAATAAAATTGAATCCATGGATCCTTGGACTAGATCTATGGATACATGGACCAAAGCAATAGATCCATGAACTATATCCATGGATACTTTGACCAGATCCATGGAACCATAAAAGATCCATGGATCCATAAAACCATCTTAGAACTAGATCCATAGAACCATGAAACGGATCCAGGAACCTTTGATTGATTGAACCCATGGATTCATAGACCGAATCCCAAGATCCATAAAACTGGATCCATAGATGATCCATGAACTAAATCCATGGATACTTTAACCAAATTCATGGATCCATAAACTGAATCAAAAAAACCATGGATCCTTGGACCGAATCCATAAATCCATGAATCAAATCCATTGATCCATGAACTAGATCCATAAAAACAGATCCATGGATCCTTTAACCATTCATGGATATATTGATCCATGAACCGTATCCATTTATCCATGAAACAGATCCATGGACCAGATCCATAGGTATATGAATTGGATCTGCATATCCATGAAATTGGTCTATGGATCCTTTGTTTGGATCTATAGATCCATGAACTGAATCCATGGATACTTGAACCAAATTCATGGATCCATAAAACCGAATCAAAAAAACCATGGATCCTTAAATCGAATTCATATATCCATGAACCAGACCCATGATTCCTATGATCAGATCCATGGATCCATAAAATGAATCCATGCATCCTTTAACCATTCATGGATATGTTGATCCATGAACCATATCCATGGATCCATGGACCGGAACCATAGATATATGAACAAGATCCACATATCCATGAAATAGGTCTATGGATCCTTTGATTGGATCAATAGTGTAACACCCCAGAATTTCCGACCCCTTAACTAAACCAAAACCGTAAAGGACGATAGGAAATTCGGGTGTTACCAGAGCCAGTGGTCCCTATTTTCGACGATTTGTGTCCTTAAAATCGTTGAGAAATTGCTTAAAGTTAGAAGTTATTCGTGAGAATTTGGGTAGATATGGGATAGGTGCATATTACATATTCATGCATAATGATCATCATTGCACGTGCATAGATAAATATATAGTTTGTTTAGCTTGTTATGAGACTCATTCTCATGTGTGTTATTATTATAAATAAAAAATTATGATGGTGGTTTGAATGATGACATGATTTAACAAATCAATAGAATTGAATTATGCATTATCAAAAAATAATGAAATTTTTGAGTATTTGGTTCAACTCGAGTTGTATTATAAGTAGTCATTATGGAGATATGAAGTATGAATGATGAAATTCTAGAGAAGTTGGTTGCATCGGGAACTTTCTCTTGCTTGTGATGATTATATGAAATTTAATCTTATGTGTCTGAATATTTGTTCATGTTAATTGTTTTCATAAATCTTACGAGTTTTGATATTAATCCTATACATGAACCCACTGTTTATTAATCTGCTTGAGCATTTCCTTTTTTAAGTGCATTCGTTCATCATAACATAGAAGGTGGTGATCATAATTCTCTTGAATATGTTTAATGATTGTGCAAGTATGATCGTAAGTAGTTTGAACCTGAATACGGACAAAAGCTAAAGTGTAATAAGAGTTCGATATATTGTAAAGGAAATTCTGGGGTGTTACAAATAGATCCATGAATCGGATCCAATGATCCATAAACCGAACCCATTGATCCATATATTAGATCCGTGGATCCTTTGACCAGCTCCATGGATCCATAAATCGGATCCAAAGATCCATAAACCAGTCACTAGTCGAGAGTCATAAAAACTTACCGCAAGTCTTTGAGGATACACCTTTTCCTGTTCAATATAAGTATGGTACAACATCAATACATCGTATTTGGTAATTATGGGAAATTAACGCACTTTATAAGTCAAATAACATTTTATCGTTCCAATGACCATTAAGTGGCTTGGTTTCCATTTAAAATGGAGTGTAAGGGGTCAAATGTATGTAGCATTAGCCTTGTTATTATACATGTTTGAATCTGTGACCTATTGTCATGTTAGCTTCTGAGACCATGTTAAGGAACCAATCTAACTAAAAGTTTAAGACGATGGTTAAAATCCCAGAATATATAATGTAACATACTCTAACAATACACTTATTAGTAAAAATAAATTTGTTGTTTCTGGTGAACCCTTGATAAAAAATATCAATGGCAAATTCACATAAATTAAAAGTGCATATCATTTGATATTAAAAGTAGTTCTATAAAGAAAAAAAAAGTATGATGAGCTTATAGCAGTGCAAGTGTTCCATCTAGAGGTGTTCATTCGGGTCATCGGTTTGATTTCGTATCGGTTCAAAATCGAATTTTGTGACTACATTGGTTTTAATATAACTACAAATCTATTTTTAAATCGAATCAAATCGAATTCAGTTATAAAGTTAGGTAAATATTGGATCATCGAATTAGTTTTGAACAACTCTACTGATAAGTAATGGAGAAGATTATAACCAAACAAAATACTCCATTATGTGCTTATGTTATGACAATTTAAAACACGCTCCAGAAAAGAGCGTGACCACGTATTAGAGTTGGCCTTTACAACATTGTTTATGGAAGATTAACCAATAGGCCAAAAACGAAGGGGAAAGCCTACTCATGACCGTTCACTTCTCTTGACGCCGGTGATCCAATTCAATCATTTCTTCATCAACTTTCTCAATTACGTCAACTAATTCCATCTTTCTTTTGGGTTCTCTTCAAATTTAAGGTATGCTTTTTGGAACTAATTTTATCTCCTGTTTTTTTTATTTAATTTTATGTAGGCTGACCAACAAAAACTGAGGATTTCTGTTATCAAATATTGCCATTTTTCTCGGTGTTGAATTGTGGGTGTGATTTCTTTTTTGCTGATATATTGAAGGGGATGAAATATATATAGATTTACAGTTATTTGATTGATCTCAATATGATTTTTTTATTTGGGGCTTTTTGTATGACTTTCTTATGTTTTACATTGCTATTTGCTATCTCTCATAGATTTATTGTGTGACCATTATTCTCGATTAGAGAGTGATTTGGACTCTAATACCCATGTCTGACTTGGATACTTGCCCAAGAGTCTAACTTGATTCATTATTTGTAACCGGAATTGTAGTGTTCAAGTGTTCTAATGTCTGAGTGTCAAGGGTTAACAAGAATACTTGAGGTAAAGTGAAGAGTGCGAGTTACAAGGTTCTTTGTGTTCGGTAATCCTAAGATTTTGGTTTGCAAGAGGAAATGACTTGCTGACTTTTTTTGGGTTACACATAATGTTTTTATTGGCTTTTAAGCTAGCAAAATAGTCAGTTGTTTATGAAGATGTTTGACTATTAGTTTATTAGATAAATAGTAGGTCAATAAGCCAAAAGCTAACAAAAAAAATTAACTGGACTAGCTTTTTATTTTAACTTAAAAGTCATTTACCAAATATTTTTTTTAGCTG
The DNA here is from genome assembly GCF_026212465.1 of Amaranthus tricolor. Lineage (NCBI taxonomy): Eukaryota > Viridiplantae > Streptophyta > Magnoliopsida > Caryophyllales > Amaranthaceae > Amaranthus > Amaranthus tricolor. The sequence goes on along the minus strand of NC_080051.1, from coordinate 23,984,591 downwards.
GTTGACCAACCAATAATCCAAAAGTCAAAAGTCAACCAAAAAGCTAAGCAAAAAGCCATGAACTGAACACCCTCTAGTTTGTTTTGACATATTAGGCTCTTTCCTAAATGACTTATTTAGGAAAATATTAATCTTAACAAGTTGAGATAAGGGCCAATAAGCTCATCTATGGATCAATAGGATCTCACAAATTTCACTTATTTTACGGCTATTGAGTTTAGATGAGGATCAATATATTCCGGTATGTCAAAAGTTTAAATAAGGGATATTATTTCTTACAAGACTAGTAACTTTGGATAAGTTCAAATTACCTAGTATCTTTTGTTTCTTCTTAATAACTGCACTTCTCAAAAAGCTCACACATAGTAACGAGAATTGTAGCTAACAAAAGGAAACAGAGGATCTTTTGCCAACTATTTTGATCTATCCTTGGAATAGGGAGTATCATTTTTCAAATCTATAATATCTTAGCCATTGTGTGAACCTGTTTGTATATATGGATATATTTTTCTATCTAAAAAGTGTTGATGTATGATCAATATCTACAATGTTCTAGAGGATGGTTTGGATTCTTTTGTGATATTGTCAGTTGGCATTGGATGTTTGGAAGTACTTTTATGCACGTTGAATTGGTAAGATCTGCTTTTCAAAGTAACTTATTTTAATACAGTGGCTGAAATTGGAAGTTGACTCCATTATTTGTTTATGTCCAAATATGGAGCGGAACCATGCTTTGTCCATTCAGTGCTCTGGTCCTCGACAATTGGGTGCCTCTGGAGCTCTGTCTTCATCATTGCCAGTCCTTCCAAGCACATTGGAAGAGAAGTATCCTAAATTGCCTGACTCCCAACAAGTCACCATGGAAAGGGAACTTGTTAATGACCCATTACTGTTCCATCCCCATCCATTGCCATCTAGTAGTAAAATTGTTGGACATATGTTATCATCTTCAAGCTCCTCTAACAATGTTCATTTCTCTCTTGCCTCCCATGAAAAACATTCTAACTCATATATGACTCCATCTGCTAGTAACGGGTCATCATTACCTTTACTTCAGTCAACTCACACAAATCTTATACATTCTTCAGCCTCGGATAATTATACCAAAGGAAACAACAACTTTTCATGGTGCTCGGGTTTAGGACCTGGTTTCCCTGACTTTCCCTTTCACACCGCCCTACAGAATGGCCACATACCGTTTAACACTGATGGTGGCAGTAATATTGTAACACATGAGGATTTTGTCAAGAGAAATGATTGGCAGGAATGGGCAGATCAGCTAATAGCTGATGATGAACCTTTAAGCTCTAATTGGAGTGAGCTGCTTGTGGACACCAATGTTGTGAATCATGAAACGAAGGTTGGTGTGCTGGTTAAGCTATTTATCCATTTTTTTTCCTTACAAATTCTTACGGAGGAACTAAGAAGTGAGAACTGATTACATTTGCAGCCATTGTTTTTTTCTTTCACTGACTTTCAATTCTATTTCATTAGATGTCAAACAAAATGGTTGATTCAACCTCAAACTTGTCGTTGCACCCAATGCAAGGTCAACAGAAGTTTTCTGTTTCATCAGCAGAAGTTGCTGCAGTTGCAGGATCTGCTCCTGGTGCCAGTGCCCCAGCCAAGTCACGTATGCGCTGGACACCAGAACTTCATGAAGCCTTTGTGGAGGCTGTCCACAAACTCGGTGGCAGTGAAAGTGAGTCTTCTCACTGCAAATATTGAACATTTCTACATGATGGATGTGGAATCTAACTGAATAAGAGCAATTTAACTTGCAGGAGCTACTCCAAAGGGCGTTTTGAAGCTGATGAAGGTTGAAGGCTTGACCATCTATCACGTCAAGAGCCATCTGCAGGCATGTAGGACATTGTCCTTTTATCTTGAGATCAGTAATTTCACCTGCTATTCTATTGTTTGGTTTGAAGTTTATCTTAGTTCCTTGGTTTGTAAAGTTGCAAGTGATGTTTCAAACAACCTCTTTGCTATTGCAAGGGTAAGATTACGCGGATCCAACCCCACAACATCGCCTAGGCATAGGTACTTGACATTGGGGTGATGGCATGTTGTTTTCGTTTCTGTGTACTTATTGTCCTATTAACTTCCAACTTTAAATTAAATGCAGAAATACAGAACAGCTAGATACAGGCCAGATCCCTCTGAAGGTGTGCTAATTATTTCCTTTGTTGATTACTTCTGCTACTTTTTTCTAAATTTTATTTGAATTATTTGGTGTATAGGATTCTAGATTCTGAAATATGCAATAAGTGGTAGGTTTAAAAAGGTATTCTGTCAAGAAGGAAAAGGCTCACTCAATTTTCTGTGTCTCAAGTTCTTAATTCAGTCACATAGATTACAGATTTCTATATGGAAGTTAGCCTAACTATGAATTAATGTCGTTCCCTAGTTCTTGGACTCTTAGTCTGGATATTCATGACTCATGAGCCTGTTGTATCTTGTCTTATCTTTGCAGGATCATCATCTGAGAAGTCACCAGCTCCTCTTGCAGATTTTTCATCTCTAGACTTGAAAGCGTAAGTTGTTTTTGCTTTATTCTTCTACACGATTTTTTTCGCATTGCTGTGGCTTCTTCTGCTCAAAGCATGAAACTTTTGGAGAGGCGTGGGTGGATATTGTAAAATCGCCAAGTATGGTTTGTAGCAGAAAATTGTCAATTAAGCTATTTGATCACTACTTTTATACCTAAGGCCCGTTTGAAATGGAAAGTGGAAATGGAATGGACACACTTAGGAAAAGGAAAGGGCAATGATAAATAAGTGTTATCTTATCAACTGTTTGATATGAGGAAGGGGAAACTCTTTTAAACTTATTCTACGACAATTAGTTTTCATACCCCAAAAATGTTTTCTTTCTGATTCTTTGTAATTTAGTTGAAGGAATCACATCTCATTTTATTTGTGTTAATTTCTGTCAACCTGCCATCCCTAGCAAAACATCCATTTGCAATTTTCGAGATTTGCTCGAAAATGAAGACCCCTCAAAACCTCAAACTGGGACTTTTGTGCTTTATGGGGAAGTTCCGTTATTTCTGTCTGAAATGTGAACAACACCATACATGCATCCCAGGCTCACAGAGGGGTGGTGAAATTTATATGGTTTCATATCTATATTTTCATAAGTGTTCAAGATTCTGGTTTTCTTACTTTCTACCAAAACATCCATTTAGTGAAGCTTGTTATTTTAATTTGGTATTCTACATTATAATTGCTCTTTCTGATTCGTCATTCAGTTTCTATTTCCGGTTTCATTTCTTTGTAACTCACCTTTTTACGATTTCCAAAATCTTGAGGGAGTAGATATGGTCATGGCTAGTTCTAGGGGTATCCCAAGTAGCCTACTGCCTAAAGCCCCGGAAATAAGGGGCCTCAAATATTAAATGGTGCTATTTAGGCCCGATTCCAAGCAATACTTTTTAAGTGATTTGTTTGTAAACTTTTTTTTATATTTAAAGTAATATATTGTTACAATACATTTTGTTTGAATTATTTTTCTTTAAGTGGAAAATTTTTTATCTTTTAATATAATGAAGGGCCCCTATTTTAAAAGTCATTGCAAAAATAAATAGGGTCGCTAAAAATCTTTGCTTCGCCCCCGTGGTAGCAACCCATTTGAATTGCGTTGACTTTGTATTTAGTCCTGAATTATCTGGCTCATGATTAGCCCACATGGGTATAGACCACTATCATACCTTGTGTAATAAAATTTTTTTGGCCTGCTGGTCGTGTAGGTGTGTCATATGTGGTGGCCTAATATTGGCGTCTTTCTTTTTGTTCATGGATATATGTGTATAACTGTTTATTTATGTGTATTGTTCGAAATTTTTGGGTGCTGTAACGGTCTTAAGTGTAGGGTTCCATTCTTGGGGATGTATTTTTACCCTATGATGCCTCTTCTGTTGCTGTTTCATTGTTGATTGTGAACAATTAAGTTTCATACCATTCTTGTCACGACAGGGGTATGGATCTCACAGAAGCGTTGAGGATGCAGATGGAAGTTCAAAAGCGTCTGCATGCGCAGCTTGAGGTATGGTTTTGCCTCAAAATCTTGGTGGTTTCTTCATACCTACTTTTTTTAGAAAACAGAAAGTTTAGCTTTGTTGCAGAGCATGAATGTATTAACTTCAAATGCTTTAGACCTTTTCTCTGGCTAAGAAAAATTGTGGCACCTTCATTTTCGCCCCCCCAAAAAAAGTTTCAGCTGTATGCATAGGTGTTTGCGAGGATATTAAAAAGAACTTTTGGACATCTACACTAGTTTGGCTTTAGCTTTGGTATCCCTCTCCATTCGACCAACTCATATCCGCCATTGTTCATCTCTTTGGTCTGTCTGCTAAAATAAACATGTGCGTGAAAATATATGTAAAATATGGATGGAAGATGGGATAATCTTTGATAGCGTTTGCCCATGAGAAACACTTATCGTCATTTTTTTACCTTAGTTTTATATTCCCTTTGCCTGCATCATTACATTGTAGATCATAGAATGCATATTAGTTGGTGCCATCGTTTGGATCTCTTGTCATATTATATATCTACAGATTCAAAGAAATTTACAGCTTCGGATAGAAGAACAAGGGAGAAATCTACAGAAGATGCTTGAGCAGCAATCCAAGGCTGGTGGTGCTCCCAAGCTCAAAATTGATTCTTTGACATCCGAAGATCCTCCCTCTGAGAATCCACAAACAACTGGGCAGGATAAAAGATCCGAGTGTGCACCTTCTCAAGATCAAAACAGCGGAAAGCTAACTGATGCTCCCTCGACTCCTAGAGAGACTACTGAGAGGATTGGAAGGGAAGGAAAAATACCTAACCCTTGTGATCAAGATTTGTTGGACCTACACCCAACAAAACGCAGCAAAAGGTCTGAGACAAAGACAAATGTATTTGCATCCCCAGAAACCCCCGAAGACTCGTAAAATCATTTGTTGAAGGAAAACGCTGCTGCTGGTGTTTAGTGTGGTAGATCCGTAGATGTATTGAAGGTTGTTTGATTTGTATGTCACTGATATATGTAAGATGGGAACATAGATGTTCCTTTCCCCATTCGCTACAATGTTCCGTCTAGTCTAGATGAAGGAAACCTAGGCACTGGTTTCTTTTTAAGTTGATCCCTTCTTGGTTATGGCATCTGATGTAGCATTTGTTCTCTCAGCCTGTAATATTTGATTTTCAAAGTGATTACTGAGTAATGCAATTCAGGTGTCATTAATCAATTTGATAGCAACCTTATACTTTATTTTGGTGTCAAGATGAAAAGAGGGCATACTCTTTACGCCCCATTGAGTTTGCAACATTTAAGTATGTTGTGTGAAAGCTTTCCCACCACCCTCCATCCTTCTCTACTTCTTAACTCCCCTTTTTTTAATTACATAAATAATATCTCTTTATAATCCTTCACCTTCTACTTCTTTCCGACCTCACTTCTCCATCATCTTCTTCGCTTTAGCCATCATTTCTTGTGCCACAGCTGGCCTCATTTCAAGCCTTGGTATGAATATGAAATAAGTGTAGGCACTCAATGTTGTCCTCAGTGTAACACTCCCTAATCCCTATATAAGCTTCATAAAGGTTAGTTCAACTGTTTTTCTTAATCTTGTGACTACACTTGTAATTCCACCCACAAACGTGATCATGCTCAACATGGTTGGTGTTGTTGCTGAAGTATCCGATGTCATTAACAACGGGTACAACTCGTGGGGCGTATTTACAGGAAGCTCTTCTTTGCCTTCTGGGTGATAGTTCACCTTTATCCTTTCCTCAAGGGCTTGATGGGAAAACAAAACAGGACACCCACTATTCTGGTGCTATGATCTATTCTTCTTGCATCAACCCTCTGGCTGCTGTCTATTCGAATTGATCCTTTCTTGCCTAAGCTAACTGGCCCGATTCTCAAACAACGTCAGGTGGAGTGTTAGCCCAATCATTAATACTTCTGCCTTCTTTTTTATCTTCCTGCAAAGACACCTACATTTGTATGCTGAATGCTTACTGATTTATGTAAATAGGGACAAGATAGGTCACAAAATGTTTGAAATCATTTTATATTTTTTGGCTTTTGGATTTGATCTGGGCAGTACACTAGTAATATTTCTTATTAGCTTCAAATTGCACAACTGAAATGTGTCTTTTTGTATAGTATCAGTATCAGTATTTCACGCATAAAAGTAATATACAACCTCATGAGAATTCACAGTGTGATGTATTTGAAGGATATTTAACAAAACAAGAATGCAGTAAGTAGAAATCAACACACCAATTACCAAGGATTTTACAGAAACTCTATTAACACACACGACGATCAACTTGACACCCAGCAGTATCTCTGTTTAAAGCTCTCTCCAGCCTCGTTTCAAAAGGAGTTGAATGCCAATTTACAGTCTTATCCTGCAATATTCACAGACTTAATCAGTAACCTGAAACTATTTCTTGGGCAAAAAAATCTCGAAATCTCAAAATGTCATTTCAAGTGCACCTCTCTATACTTGCTTGTAGTATTTGGTATCCCATTAAATGAAGAAACTGAACCAGTGTCATCAACAGGAGTTCTAGAATTCCAGTCTACAACAACAGTGCCAACTAACGGCCCCTCATTTGGGATTTGAAAAGGCGATCTTCTTGGGGAGGGCGTGGGAGAGAATTGCTTAAGTTCTTCAACTGTCAATACACCTAAAATTGGTCTTTCCTCTTGACTTTTCATAGAATTAGAGCCATGTGAGGACAAATTTGCCACAGATTCTATAGGTTCCAAGCCAATAGGCATAGCCTTGCTAGGAGGTGTTGATTGGGAGGAAACCAACCAAGTAGATAGGCTGCTAGCAACTGTTTCACAGTCATTCTTAGGCTCACCAAAATTTGATTTAGTCTTCGACGAAAATTGCTGAAAACCAAGATCTATCTTGAAATTCTCCTTCTGCTCTTTTATGGATAGAGTTTCTTTTACTTTTACTGTTTTCCATTGAGCTGTGTTTTCAACAGGATTCAGCACCGAATGAACATAACCAGCCCTATCTCGAGCACCACGATTGAATACTTCCGGGGTTTTCGTTCCTTTGTCTATAGATGCATGATCCAGGATGCAATCACTATCTCCATCATCAACCAAACAGGTAGAACTTTTTTTAGTCTTTGATTCAACCGAAGTACACAGCTTTATATACTCACAGACTTGCCTCGGATGGTACTCATCATGAATAAATCCAACATCATCATCGTTGTCATCATCATCCAAATCACTTACTTCACAACCCAGTTCTTCATCTTCATCTTCATCTTCGTCATCACTCTCTCTACAGTTTTGATACCTGTGATTTGAAGGAAATGACACCAAACTAGACACGCTTGAGCCCTCCCAAAAGTTACATGATTTGATTGATTTTGTTCCATACTCAACAACTTCTTTATCAACTCCCTTACCACTCTCCTGCATAACATCCTGTGTATCATTATATGGAACATGCTCATGTTCTTTAACATTTGAATCAAAAGTGACTTTCTTTCGTGTGCCAGAAATCAATTGTATTTGAACCTCTGATTTACCCCTAAAATCAAAAACCCAGAAAACGAGATTGGAAAACTGGAAATTTAATACAAAAGACCCAAAAAAAACATGAATTTGGATCCAATTACGTAAGAACAAATTTCATAACAAAAAACCTTACTTATTTGGCAAGCTCAAATGTTCTTTGACATTTGTATCAAAAGTTACTTTCTTTCGTGTACTCAAACTCGATAGTATTTGAACCTCTGGTTTATCCCTAAAATCAAAACCCCAGAAAAGGAGAATGGAAAACTGAAAATTCAATACAAAAGACCCAAACAAACATGAATTTGGATCAAGTTACATAAGAACAAATTTTATAACAAAAAACCTTACTTATTTGGCAAGCTCAAATGTTCTTTAACATTTGTATCAAACGTGACTTTCGTTCGTGTACTCAAACTCGATAGTATTTGAACCTCTGATTTATCCCAAAAATCAAAACCCCGAAATAGAGATTGGAAAACTGAAAATTCAATCTAAAAGAACCAAACAGACATGATTTTGGATTAAATTACGTGATAACAAAAAATTTTAAAAAAATACTTATTTGGCAAGCTCAAATATTCTATGACATTTGTATCAAAAGTTACTTTCTTTTGTGTACTCAAACTCGATAGTATTTGAATCTCTGATTTATCCCTAAAATCAAAACCCCATTAAACGAGATTGGGAAACTAAAAAATCAATACAAAAAACCAAACAGACAAGATTTTGGATCAAATTACGTAAGAACAAAAATTGAAAAAAAAAAAAAAAAAATTACTCATTGGACAAGCTCAAGTGTTGTTTCTCCTCTAGGTTATACCTATAGCAAAAAATTGAAGACAGAAAGGGACATAATCAGAAACCTAATTAGCAAGAAAAAAAACTTCGGGATAGTTCTAATTACAAGATCGCAACCATATCATACAAAAAAAATACACATTTCAATTTTTCCAGCAAAAAAAAAAACAATTAGCATTCAGAATCCTATAATGAAGTTGAAACTCACTGTTCGGGAACTTGAGGATTAACAGATTTCTTTAAAGTTTTCTGATCTGGAACAACATTAGGAATTTGGGTGGGAGTAGGAATGATAATCTGATGTACAGAATTGTAATCCTACAATAAACATAAAACAAGATTAAATCAAAAATAGAAAGAAATTTGACAAATTATGAAATAGATTTACAAAATTAAGTAACCTGATTCCGATGAGAAGAAATTTGGGGATTTTTAGGGCGTTTAATGTCGTCTTTAACTTTGGCAGACCCAAAACATCCAAGAAAGCAACCCATATGTGAATCTTGCTCAATGTCGTGTTTTTGTGAGAAAATTATGAATCAGTTAGTGGTTTCCACTTTAAAAAAGATTCGGACAAATAAGATTGGGGAAAAGAGATTATAGAGGAGCGTTTAGAGAAAAATAAAAGGTTTTTTTTTTAGGGTTTATGCGAATGATTTTGGCAGAAAAGGGGAAATGACCGTTATGATTTGTAGAGCGAATGCTCATATTTTCTCTTTTTTTTTGAACGGATGGTGTGACGCGCAAGACTAGCATGGTTAGACCATGTTTATTGAGATGTCTAGAGGAAAGAAAATGGCATGTTTTAAAGTGCTACTAATTGTAAGTAAATTGCTAAAATTTTAAAATAATCAAAAATAGCCCTCATAATATTGGTGCTTTAGCAAAAGAAAAAAAAATTTATTTTTCCAAGATAATATTTGACTACTATACTAATTATAAAATTGATTTCGATATCCAAATAAAATGTCATCGTTGAAGTATAAAAATGTTAATGAAATTATTAATATCACTTTTTAGTGGGACAAATGTGTTCTTTGTAATAAAATGGTGAAGATAGTTGAATTGTGTGGGCATATGACTAAAACTTAAAAGGGGGAAAATAATGAAAATATTTTTTTAGAAAAAAAAATATGAATGACTAAATAAATAATGCAAATTAAATAGTACAAACTCAAGTAAAAAAAGGTTTAGTTCATAAAGATAGAGACAATAGAAGGGACATGAAAAATATGAATGTCGTCAAACTAATGGGGACAAAAGAGACTAACCTTCAATTCAATTTGATGTTTCGTGTAGAATATTCTCTAGATTATGAAGTTAAAATTTTTATATTTTAATATTGAATATTTAGGTAAGTTAAGAAAAATTGAGGGTGTTTGGCAAATGGTTGATAGTTAATAGCTAATTATAATGGCTGATTTGACCAGTTGATTTTATTAACTGGTTTGACCAGCTGATTTTGAACCCGCTGCTATAAACAGCTTGTTCAAAAATAGCTTATTTGTATCAATAAGTTGTTCAACCAGCTAATTCATCAAACACTAGCATTAGCTAGTTTGACCACCCAACCCTCTATTTATATCAAAATAAACTAAAATTGCTCAACAAGTTAATTTGCCAAACACCACCGTAATTTTTTAGATGATAATGATGATAAAAAAGATAGTGTGATATTATTTTATTGAACAATAAAATTATTGAAAAAATATAAGTACCACAAATATTTTAAAAATGATAAAAAGAAACTAGTGTGAAAATATGAGGATGACAAACATTAAAAACATCAAAACAAAGTTACGTGGTGAAAATATATGAACTACAATTATTAAAGAATTGTTTAAATAAATTAGTAGAAAAATGAAGATCATAAAATTATAAAATTATGACTATTGACTAATTTTACTCGGTAAATATATGATATAAATAAACAAGTTATTTTTAAAAAACAATAAATAAAACCGATTACAATTGACATTTGTTGCCTTGGCCTAAAAAAAATCGCATCAAGTCTATTGACCGTATTGAAATGAGTCGTACACGCCTAACATATAAGGATTAATACTTAATAAAACAAATAAAGTTGATACTTATTTTGTAACAACCCGACCTACCATTGACTGAGTAAACAGGGTCATCACGGGGTTTATTTCTCAATAAACTTAAATCACACGTCCAAAACTTGAGCAAAGGAGTCACCAGCTCTTTAACGTAACTAAATCAGCTAATTCTCAAACCAAACATCTAACTAAAACACAAGTAATCTTACAATTCACTTCGAGTCGAATGTAACCAACACAACCAAGACTAATATACATTTATCCAAAAACCTAATACAAAACTACCGATTCCCACGTGCTCAGCTCAATATACATCCTTGGAACGCTATTCAACACCGCTAACCCATCGTTTCCGACCGGTTCCGATCTGTGATCAAACTAAAAGATGGAAACAACAGAGGGTCAGATTAAACTGAATGAGAAGTAACAATCCAAAACAACAAAACACCGTAATTAAAAAAAAAAAAAAAACAAGTTTAAAAGCAACATCAGTTTCCTAGATCTATGTACGCACAGGGAGTCGAGTTTGAGAGGTGTCCCATAGCTCTAAGGCTATGTCGCTCTCGGGTGAAGCTAGTCAATATCTGAATGACAATTCTCTTAAAAAACAGGGAGCAGGGAACAATGTTCCTCAACTCCGTCAATGACCAACTGACAAGCCCGATCCATTGACCATATCATAATACCAGCATAAGCATTCACAACAACATTTGTCTCAACAATTTTCAATTTCAAAAGAACTTTGATAATACTATTTTACACGAAAAGTAGTCTGGCCAGACCCTTTAAGGGACTGCTACTACTCACCAACAAGACGCTTCAAAGAGCCGTGATCGATTCACAGCTATCAACTAGAAATAACGCGCAGAGAAATCGTTTCCTGAAGAATAACAAGATCATAACATCAATCAAGAGCGTTCGGTACAACTTTACTGACACATAACTTATTACATCTCCTCCTAAACTCAAGCTTAACCAAAACTCTTGTTTTAGCATTTCTAATCATCATATAATGGTAAAACTTTGATCTTTAATTCACCATTATAAAATAAAGTTTATGACCAAATCTAGATTGTTCAACCTCTCATGCTCACTACATCCAAAAGCTTCCATTTATACATTTTATCAAGCACAAAAGTAGTCATCCAAGCCCGTAATTGACCATACTCATATAGACTCATAATTCCCCTAATTTGACAAGTATTTCCAATTAAACACCAATATATACATTCAAACTCAGCATTGAAAATCGTCAAAAAATCAAATAATCCCTTCAAGAATATCAAATTATTCAATAATTTTACCCATAACAAATTTTTTTTTTTCCAAAATCCTTAATTCTCAATATCCACTAATTTAATATCAAGCATCTAAAGTTCTATCTACTTTAATGACCACAGGTCTATTTATTTATCTACTAAATCATGAAAATCCACTAATAATCTTACGTTAGTGTTGATACTTGATGATTAGCAACAAAATATTGATGTAGTACAAAAGTAAGAGATCTTACTGCAATTTCAAAGAATAAATATTAAGGGGCATAACCATAAAGTTATATATTGTACCCTTGATTTACGGTTCTAGATACCAAGAATAAGGAGCTTGCTATTGTTTGCTTGAAGAATTAGTCAGAGGAAAAAAGAATGACCACCACCATCTTGTTATTCAGAAAGATCAGGTCTGTGACGGCCATGGCTTGATTCTTGAAAGGAAAAAACAGAATGAATAAGGAAAAGGAATCAAAACAATAACACATAAAAACAATTAAGAGGATTCGAACCTTAATTTGACACAAACAATCGAAAAGGAAACCCATTGGTTCGTTCAAATGAAACGAAGGCAAGCAAGATTTGCGGTGTCTCTTGCGAAAACCAAATGCAGAAGATGACTAAGTCTTGCTTTGCCCTATTGTGTGGAAAAAAGAAAGGGTTTATGCCCTAGATTTCGAAATTTCTGAAGGAAGAAGAAAAGGAAGAAGGTGAATTAAAAAGTTTAGAAAATAAAAAGCAAAACGTGAATTAAAAAGATATTTATTTATCAAGCGAAATAACCGATAATTCACTTTAATTCAAGATTAGCACGTTGACAAAACAACACTAACGAAAAGGAGGCAACACTTGATGAAACTTATTTAAATCACCAATTGATGAAAGGCAAAAATTGGCACCAAAGTTTTCAAAAAATTTTGATTTGGAAAAACAAATTTCCCGGCAAATAATTGGATCCTTCTAAAGATTTGGCGGGTTTTAGGGTGTAACTTCAAAGTTTCATCTTTCAGAAATGACCAAAACACCCCAATAAACTGTTTTCAATTAAAACGCAACGTCTAATTTCGGAGGATTGGGATGTCAATTTAGACCAATCTTCCGACGAATAAAACCTAATTACACTCTTCTCATTACCCATACAGCCATACTACTCGCATTCTCTACTTCTCCTCACTTTATCTTTCTTTGAGTTACTCATTAATGGCGGAAGTTCAGACCCATGCCCATTTTCTCAATCCATGGCTTCTTCATCTTCAGAAACTAGGTCTTGAATTAAAATGCTCTCTGTGGTAATACCTTTGTTTTCTTACGTCCTTTGATTATATTCAACATTTTTGGTGTTTTCCCCCTTTTTTATTTGAAAGATTTGTGGTTTTTGATGGGATTGTCTTGTTTAACAGCTTGGAGTTGTATATTAAGCCTATGTTATTGCCGTGTGACCACATTTTCTGCAGGTAATTTAACAAAAGTCCTGTATTTTTTAATTGATTTGTTTGTTTACGCTATTTCGAAGTATATTGATGTGGGTTTTTCAATTTATTTCAGTTCCTGCGTACCCAAATCGAATTTGTTTGGGTCACAGTGTCCCCTCTGTGAATTCTCCTATGTCGAACAAGGTACTTTAACCGATCCTATTCACTTTTATACCATTGAATTGCAACACTGCGAATTTCTTGTATTTTTTAATAAAATTTAAGCAAAGATCACTTTTTTTGCCTGTAATTTTTCTCTAATTTTGTGTTATTTCTTGAAATCGTACAGATTTGAGGCAAGCTCCTTCTATGGAGAATGTTGTGAACATATACAAAAATTTGGATGCTTCTTTCTCCATGCATATGCTTAAATCAGGTTCTTACTTTTTATTTGTTTGCTACAAAATACAAATACTCGTATCATTACCTCACATATAGGGGCGAAGCCACAAATATATACTAAAATTTTTATATTTGAACGATGATATCCTAGTGAAAAAATTTGTAATTGGATCACCCAATAAAAGATCTAGACAAATGACTAACTGCACTTGCAAAATAGTTATATAAAGACAAATTACAAGTCTTTATGAAATAATCGGAGTAGCAGAAAATATAGCTCGAAGGGCCATTGCAATAGCAGCATAAAAAATGCATATACGAACTCAATTCATTATTTCAGGATATGTGTTTAAAAATGGATTTTTTTTTGCATGATTAAGGGCTTGTAAAGTTGGAAGTTTGAAACTCTTTGAAAATACCAATAAGAGTTGCGCTAATAAACCAAGCAAATATGTTCAATTAAAGTTTAGTTAAAATTTATACAAATTCAAACTAGGTACTTGAAGTTTCTTTTAATACAATGACTGCTAAACTTTAATATATTTTGAGATATTTAACCGTCTTTTTGTCATGGGACCATGTTAAATGTATAATGAGTTTTGTGTTTGGAACCGGGGATGTGCCTCCTCCGTCCTTCATTTAGCATTGCCTTTGTCTACATAAATTGATGATTGCTTCTTACCAAGTGTATTAATGATTTCAGATACCGGAAGAGGTTCTGTACAATGCCCATTTCCATCCAAAACAAACTTTTCTAATCAAATTCCCAAGGGGGTGATTAAATCCTCTCCACCGGGCAACTCAACTAATGGAACCCAAGAAGCTGTTAATGTGGACATGAACCAGGCTGAGTTGTCCCCTGACAGTCCTCCATCTTCTGGAACTAGCAAGGATTTTGATGCTAACTGTCGTGATCCAAGAGCCAGTGATGATGGAAGTGTAATGATATACTGATTGGATCTATGTATTGATAAATTAGGATATAAGATTGATATGTATCTTCCTGTTGCTTATTTGTGGTGTCTAGTCCAACTTTTTATGGGTTTAGTCTGATGCTTCTTAGTTTGCTTCTTCTGACTTTTGTTTGTGATTCTGAAGCAGATTGCTAGGAATTGTATATCAAAGAAACCTGCAAAGAGAACTGCTGAAGATTTTGGAGCCCATGGGTTTAATAAAAGTCACGATGCTTGTTCCAAGAAGCAAAAGCAAGTAGACCAAGTTAAACCAGAGATGCATCAGGGAAGTTCAACTTCAGATGCTATGAATATGGAGAATTCTGCTTGTACTGGTTCTGACATGACTAATACTGGAAATAATTCTGGTATTCAACAAACAGTTGAATATGATCCTTCAACTTTGCTCAACTTTAAATGCGTTTTCTGCCATACAGGGAAAATTACAGAGGTGGGTTTTCATTTTTCAGACTGTAGTCAATTAGGAGTAATTAATTTATGATATGATTGTTTACAGTTTAATTTTTAAGTATATTATGGAGTGCACCATTTGAATCATTACTTTGATCTTGTAGGGTAGTGGACCAATGCAGCATTTTGTTAGTGGTAGACAAGTCTTTGGCAAAGAGGCTTCTTCTTCTCATGTTGTACATTTGCACCAAAGCTGCTTAGACTGGTGAGTCATCTTCCCAACAATCTCCAATTTGCAAACTACAAAGGAATAAACATTCTTGAATTATTAACTTGCATTTACTCTTTCATACCCACATACTTACATGGGTTCATACTTCATAGTAAAGGGATGATGTTGTAAATGAAACATGAAAATGGTTATTTCATGTCAAGAAGATGGATGTTGCATAAGGAGTTGGCAAATAGGTAGAAGCTACCAACAGGTTGTTGGTTCAAAACCAATGACTCGTGGCCTATCTTTTTACTTCTGCATTTACATTCTAATTAGCTAGAATTTTAAATTTAGTAAATCGAATCCTATCTTTTGGGATGAAGTCTTTGTCATTGTTAGAAATTTTTTAAAACGAAGTTTATTTTAGTCAGAATTTTTAGTGTAAGGAGAAATAGTTCTTCCACAAGAAGCTAAATAATTTTAACAAGAGCTTCATGTAATCATTGAAAAAAAGTTTATTGATTGAGAAATTCAGTCAAAACTTTTGTTTTGTTAGAAGCATATACAAACCAAGTGAAGGAGGAGAATTCTAATTCTAACCTTTGAGTTAGGTGTAAATGTTGCAAACAATGATAAACAATCTAGTTGCGGACAAATTACAGGTGATTAGGAGCTTTTGTCAAATTAGCTGCAGACAAAATTCAAATTCTACTGTTTATTTCATTTAATCTGATGTTTACCCATCACACTCATGGATTACCTTAAGTAAATCGGTGCATTAGTTACATTCTTTTCAATGAAAGGAAGTTTGTTTGTTTCTAGCATCACCAATGGTAGGCTTTTGATCTCTGAACTTATCTCATTATGAAGGTAGTTTACCTTGACCTAGCTTGATCGCATACTAGTCCAACCTATGTTTTGTTCAGTTTTTGCCATGTTCAACGTTGCCAACTAATATCCTGATGATTTACACGAAGATCATAATTTTGCAATTGCAGGACGCCTCAAATTTATTATGTGAATGATACTACGATTAAAAATTTGGATAAAGAACTTGCAAGATCTGGAAAACTCAAGTGCACCTGCTGTGGGCTCAAGGGAGCTGCTCTTGGTTGTTATGTGAAATCCTGTCGTAGAAGTTATCACGCTACTTGTGCATATGAAGTTCCAGAATGCAGATGGGATGCTGTGAGTTTTTTGTTTGGGCTAAATTTGGCCAAAATACTATTGAATTGCTAGTAATGAAGGAACGAAGGCTGACACCAGTCACTTTGATTATGTAGGAGGCTTTTCTAATGCTCTGTCCTGAACATGCTTCAAAAAAGTTCCCTAACGAGAAGTCTAAAAAGCGCGCTCCAAAGAACTCTTTGCCAGCTCCAAGGTATCATATTTGTGTCTTGAAGTTTTATGCACATAATATGTACTTTTATTGTATATGAATAACCCAAGTGCATGCTGGCTCTAAACTTAGTTGATCTTGTCTGCTTTGTATACGAGCTGGATTTTCACCTATACTCCACGCCTCAAGCCTCCCTGAACACTTACGCGGAGTCACAATGATGCGTTATATAGTCTGTCTTTATGTTTACTCAAGTACTAATGTCGGACTTAGGTACATGTTCATTGTGTAAATTTCCACGACTTCATTCGAATTGGAATGTCAAGGTGTCATATGAATGGTGGAGTGTAGAGGATTGGATGTGAGTTGTTGCGAACATAGGTCTCTATTGATAAACGCCCATCACCTCACTAGGCTTCAATTTGATAAATGAGTTCCACATTTTATACATTCTGAAACAACCGCCTTTTTGTTTTATAATTCAGTCGGGCATATTGATTTTTCATTAGGCTATGACCTACGAACGCTTCTGTTTGAAACTACGAATCCTGATTATGGCTGCCGATTGGTTTTCAGGATTAATGAGCAGAGACCCTTGTGTGATGTTGACTTCTGGGCAACATATTCTGGAGCAAAAAATTGGGTATTCTGTGGATCTGCCCTTTCTGCAGATGAAAAGGTTAGATCATTCACCTCCTCTTTAAAGTTTTTTGGTCGTCTACAATGATTAATCAATGTATTTAAATCATTCAATTCTATGACATGTAGGGTATGTTGGTCAAGTTCGCAAACTTATGTGGAGCAACTGTAACAAAGTCTTGGAATCAAAGTGTTACTCATGTGATCGCTGCAACTGACGCAAATGGTGCATGCAGTAGGACATTGAAAGTTCTTATGGCTATTCTTAATGGGAGATGGATTCTTAAACCCGATTGTAAGTTTCCTCGTCTTTTATCATGTTTCAGTATTGATGATGACTCGGTCATAGAGGCTTATACGACAGCTTGAACATGCATTCTGCATCCCCATTTGTACAAGCACTAGTGATTTCCCGCAGTTTGTCTGATTGCAGTCTTATGATAAGATAAACTTACGAACATTTCTCGAATGATTTGTTTCAGGGATTGAAGCATGTATGAAATCAAAGAGTCCCATTGACGAAGAACCTTACGAAATCAGTCTCGATAATCATGGATACTGTGATGGCCCTAAAACTGGCAGGCTCAGGGCTCTGAATAATGTAAGTTCTTTTCCTCTTAGATATTGATTTGTGAACCTAGAACACGCCGGTTGAGATAATTAGATTGCAGCCAGTGAGACCCTCAACTCAAAATGGTCTGTAAATGAAAACCAAAGATTACCAGAATGATGTGCTTTCCACTTATAATATGTAATGATCTGTTATTAGGAACCAAAGATTTTCAACAATATGAAGTTCTTTTTCTATGGTGATTTTGTGGCAACATACAAAAATGACCTTCAAAATCTGATAATGGCCGCTGGCGGTACCATCCTCAGACGCGAAGAACTTGCACTTGAT
Source organism: Amaranthus tricolor (assembly GCF_026212465.1). Lineage (NCBI taxonomy): Eukaryota > Viridiplantae > Streptophyta > Magnoliopsida > Caryophyllales > Amaranthaceae > Amaranthus > Amaranthus tricolor. The sequence goes on along the minus strand of NC_080051.1, from coordinate 23,966,643 downwards.
GCACAACGTCAACCGTCGACTTCAGTAGCTGTTTATAACGATGATTCAACAGAAGTTAACGAGGTCTTGCAGCGACGAGTAGAGGCAGAGAAACTTGCCAAGGAAACTGGTTCTCAAGTGATTGCTCATACATGGATCTTGGATTCAATTGCTTCAGGTTTATTAAAACCCTTTGTCCAAAGATTACAACTTGAAGAAATTCCTCAGGATTAGAATAGAGTTGCTAATGAAGCTACAAAGGAATGCGGATTTCTCCTATCAGTATGGATTTAGTGCATATTAAAATAGTGTGCAACGGTCTTAACATGCTAGTGTGTAGTGGAGTTAGTGGGGTGGAGAGTAAGGAATATGGGTTATGGGTTAGTAGAGTGGGGGGATGAAGAGCACAAAATAAAATTAGTGTGTATTTATGAAGTTTATATTAGATTTTGCCTTTAGAATTACAACAGTCGATAATTTATAATTTACTTTCGATGTATCATTTTAGATAATCGAGTTTTTATTTTAAATTGCAACAATACGTGTAATTTAAGAGATGATCCTTTTATATTAAGAATTAAGATAATGATGGGTTATTTCATTGATTAAGAAATGAGATGACTAATGTGGCAATGTCAATAGTAATGTATTTTTCAATCAGTTTTTAAACCAGAATAATGATGTTAAACAAAAATTTGATTTTGTAGTGGAGTAGGTTGAATCCATTGACATTACTGCCAATTTTGATGCTAATTTTCCATTATTTTTTAGTTTAACTATTGATAATGTCAATAATTTTACTTGCAGTTTGAAAAATATAATTTCAATATTATAAAATTGTTGACATTCTTTAAAAAAAGAAAATTGTCGAAAATTTAGGTAGTTTTATTGATCAAGAACCCTAATATTACGATTTGCAAGTGGTTTTATTTGCTCTATTTTTCACTGAATTTGTATCCTACATAAATGGTAGTCTAAGAAATTATATATCTATATATATATATATATAAAAGAAATTTCGGTGGGAACTATCTTTACATGAGTCTCGTGAGAACCAATCTATCTAACGAAAAAGTGTTACTTTTCTATTACAAAGGTGTTACTTTTTTTTTGTTAAAAAATATGATACTTTTTCACAAAAAAGCATTCAAAAAAAATTCTAAAGAAAACTCAAAAAAAGGTGTTACTTTTTATATAAGAAGTTATTTTTTGGAAAGAACTTGTTACTTCGTATAATTTGATTTTTGAAAATTTTTCTAACAGTATCACTTTTTTGCTAAAACGTAACAATTTTTTTTTAAAAAAAGTAATTTTTTTTGCCCAAAAGTTACATATTTTCTTTAAAAAAGTAACAGTTTTTTATCATGTAGATTGGTTTTTACGGTTCTCATATAAGTTTGGTTCTCACTGAAACTTTTATATATATATATATATATATATATATATATATATATATATATATATATATATATATATATATATATATGTTTGAGAATAGATATTAGGAGTATTTTCCAATATAAAGTTATGGTCAAATATTGTCAAACAAAAATATGACCGAATTATAATTCTTGAACATTATAGTTGACTTGTGAAGTTTATACTTCACATATTTTAATTCTTGTATTTTAGAATTGTATGAAAAAGGGTGAAGCCTCCAAAATTTTACTAGCTAGTAGTCAAAAGGGTTGAATAATGATATCATTGACAAAACTTAGTAACCCCCTTTCACATTTAATAAAAACACAAATTATTCAAAGAGACGGTATTTTTAAAAAACATATTTATTGGATCGACTCAATATGTTATTAGAACATAAAAATTAAATTTAAAAACTAACGCATGTTTTGTGTAATATTTTTAATAGATTTAAAGTTGGTGTTTTAATTTATTAAAGTTGGTATTTTAATTCATTCGAGTTGGTATTTAAACCTATTAAAGTTCGTATTTTAATCTATTTGGAGTTGATGTTTAAGTGTAACAAGTTTATAAATTAGATAAAATAACATTTTATGATAAATAATTATAATAATGATATATATGTACCGAAAGTGTCATGTAAAAGTTTCCATCATTTTTCTCTTTTTATGTCACATTATCTAATTGTGAGATTAAATGAAAAACAAATTTTAATAGAATGTAAATATTCAAGAGTTTTAATGAGAACTCTAATTGATCAATTATATATGCAAATGCAAAGGTACGCTCTTCTTGACGTGTGTAATACGTCGGTACTCCCTTTGTTAAGTTCATAGTTGACCAATTATTAGCACATATGAATTCTAATTATTATGCCAATGTAATTATTAAATATAAATCATTAATTAGATTCTAATTGCGTAATCAAGACTCAGTGTAGCTTTGATTAGGATATGTGAAAGCCCGCCATTTAATAATGTTATGTAATATAATTAATGCCATCTTAATTTTATGTATAGATAAGATAATTATATAGAGAATTGAGTTTTATTTTATATATAGATAAGATATATGAAGTACCACTTTTCATGATAGGACATGGATTTAATTTTCATCTAACTGACTAATAGCTAGCGATTACTTAGGTTGAGCCAAAGAAAGCTAACTCATTAATTGTCCGCTGTTAGTTAAAAGCTAAAGAGAAGACTTTGTTTTGAAATTATGTCTTTCGAATCAGATGTTGCAGGATGATTTAAAACTAAATATTACATCCACATAAATTTTTAACATAATTGTACATTTATTTAAAAATTGGATTAAAATTTGATTCAATTACAATGTAGCAATCAATAAATCTGTTTTGAAAATCTATTTAAACCATAGAACACCTTTTTTGAAAATTGATTTAAATAATATGTTTGTTTTTTTAATTAGATATTTGTATAGAATGCGTAGAGTTCACGTGTTTGACATTTGACTTACCCCTTCCAATTTTGGCAGGTATTTAAAGAAATATATCTATGAACTTGGATCGAAGAAAAACAAAGCAAAGTATTAGAAATGGCAGAACCAAGTGCTCGAGTGAAATCAATATTCATTTATCCAGTCAAATCATGCAAAGGAATTTCACTTTCTGAAGCACTCGTCACCCCTACTGGTATTTCCCTTTCCTTCTTCTTCTTCTTTATCTCTCTTTTTTTTTTTTTAATTAATTAATTAATTTATTTATTATTATTGCCAATTTCATACGATAACCCATTTGTTAACTGGTAGTAAGTTTGTGGTTTCTTTATAATTGATCTTGGAATTATCCTAGAAAAATAAACTATTTACCCAATTTTGATGGGATGTAGAATACTTTGGTATCATATGCATATTATATCCCTTGAACGATGAAATCATGAAAATATTATGATCTGAATCTTGATACTTGTAGGCGCGAAAACGAACTAGCGGTTTTTGTTAAGCATTAATTCTCTATGTAGTGTATGGATTAAAAACTGGAATTTTGATTTGAGATACTATGAATTACATTAATTATTATTGGATACATGATAACTAGAACGATAGGTTTGTGTTTAGGATGAACAAAGTTTTGACTTTAGACTATGAATATCCAATGGGTTTGCAAGATTTTTTTAATATTATTTTGATGTAATCAAAATAAAATATATCTCTTAATCTATACTCTTCTACCCTTTGAGTTTGCAACAAGGGTTTATAAATTTGTGGTTTGGTTTTAGGGAGAGTTAGATAAAAATGTTTGAAATGTGTGGTTGTAATGAAAAGAGAGATTAATAAGGTTGCATACAATCTGGTTTGGTCTAATTTGACGCTAAAATTAAAGCAAACTAGTAATTATGGACTCATATTCATGCGACTTTGAGGTTTTCCGATCATCTTTTATCCTTGTGATGGAACCATTTGCCACTTGGTAGATCTTCATTTTATTGTTTCCGTATTCTAGATTTTCCATGCTACTTGTGATGACTATCAAATCAATATTAGGAATCTTGGTTTTTTGTTGGATGGATGGGGTGCACTTTTCATGATGCAAAACAAAAAATAACTCTAAGATGATTTATGGGTAGTTCAATTCAAACAGTTGCTTTATTATTGGGTTTAAGGCATTATCATTGTTGTTTCAAATGGACTTTAGTTTCTTTGTGCTCATAATGTGCAGGTTTTCGCTGGGATAGACAATGGTTGGTTGTTAATGAGAATGGGAGGATGTTAACTCAAAGAGTTCAACCAAAGCTTGCTTTGGTTGAAGTTGAGTTGCCTAAAGAAGCATTTTCTGAGAGCTGGGAACCTACAAGTGACTCATACATGGGTAAATCCTTGTGCTTCTACTCCATAACTTCGTTTAGTAATATCTATGCACCTTTTCGTTTCTATGAGATTGTGGAATATATAAGATCCTGCAAGCGACGACAAGTTTTGGATGTGTTTTATGTATGAATATCCTTTTTTCCTTTAGTGCTGAAAGCGCCCGGAATGGATACGCTGAAGGTTTCTTTGATTAAACCCCGTGATGTGGTTGAGCATGTATCAATGTGGTATTGGAATGGTTCAGCTCTAGATGAAGGACCAAATGCAGCTGAGTGGTTTTCTAAATTCCTTGGTAATCCTTATCGGTTGGTGCGATTTGATCAAGGTAATATCTTCTCAAATACAATTGCTTCATGTAGTTTCATGGTACTCAACAAAAGGCTATTTAAGTGGACAAAATATTATGTCTAATCCTCCATTGTTCGAATGTCTAATTGCATTTTCATTTTCATGATCAGCAATGCCTTAAAAATGAGAACCATGTTTTTGGCACCTATATCTTACATGCAAGTGAGTGTATATGTTTAAAAGAGGAAAATGTAAAATTTTAGTTTGCTATATGTACTCATTGCTTCTTTTCTTTTTCCATTAACATTCTTTGTTGGTCTCTTGTTCTGATAAGGTTTATTCATAGAATAATTCATGACTTCTCATATATAAGTAGATGAGGCAACTTATATGGTGGTGAATGTGAATGCAGCATCACAGATTAGAGAAACGGATCCTTCCTTTGCTAATGGATACAAAACCCTGTTTAATGACCAGTTTCCTTATTTAGTGTTATCTCAGGTTAGATAATTGCAATATTGAAATAATAGTTTACTCGTCATTTTTCAGGTTATAAACAAGGTTTTTATTGCCGTCTCTTGTGCAGGATTCGCTGAACGCACTGAACAAAATTCTCAAGGAGCCAATCCCAGTAAATCGTTTTAGACCCAAGTAATATGAAATTTCCTAATGTCTATAATCTTATATTTTGGATCATGACCTTGGACATTATTTTCACATGCTGGATGTTTCTGTTTGTCAAGGGTAGACCCCCCCCTTTTTTTTTTCTATATATATGTAAATCTGCATTTCAAAATAAAACCAATAACTGTGAAACAACAACACTTTATTACCCTATTCCATTAAATGACTCACACCTATAGGGTTGTAGTGGGACTGGGGGAGGGGTTGGATGTACGCAAACTTACTCGTGTTAGTGATAACAAAGAGATTGTTTCTGATTGATCCTTGGTAGCAAAAATCTTTCGCAGCTTTACATAAATAAGAAGTGCACATGATAATTGATAACTGTGAAACAACATTTCTACTTTTCTATTGGTGAAAGTCTATAGCATTGTATTGCTACCTATTTTGAATGATAGCATTTGAGTCTCATTTTTGGAATTGCAAATGTTACTCTGTACGTCACTGTCTCACTTTGAGGTTGCAGCATTCTTGTTGAAGGTTGTGGACCATTTTCTGAGGACTTGTGGAAGGAGTTTAAGATTAACAAGTTAACGTTTAATGGCGTAAGGCTTTGTTCTCGGTGCAAGGTACATACTTTTGCTTTTATCGAATAACCATTTTCTACCGAACAAAAATTGGCTTGCGTTATTCTTATAGCTTTAATCATCAATTCATTATTTAGAATGTGTTTGGATAAGGAAAGTGAAAGGAAGAGAAGGGGAGGATGGGAAGGGAAGGGAAGGGAGGATAGATGAGTTTTCATTTAAATCTCTCTGAAAGGAAAGGTATTTAGACCCAACAATTGCAAGAAAAATGTAGAAGGTAGAAAAATAGAGTATAGACAAGCGACAACGTAAAGATTGAAACTTTGTAAGAACAAAGCACACACAACAAATTTTAATGATGTCTTGGACACTTCCCTTCAAAACTGATTACATTTCATTAAAGATTCAACAATACATTAACGAAATCTCTCACCATTGCAAGCTCACCCACTAGAGCTTACAACCTCCAACTATTGACTCTCAACGAAAACAATACAAGTCTCTCTTGAGTTCAACAATTTACTCACTTGTTTGCACCCACCCTACCACTCCACAGTAAACTCTAATATGATTTTTAGGCCCCTTTGTAGCCCACATAAATCAGTAAAGAAATCTTTAACATTATGTGTTCACAAAAAGCAACAAACAAAAATTTAAGTTTGCTCACTGTACTCATTCGAGCACTCCATCTGCTCATTCGAGCACTCAGGCCATTGTTTGGTCTTGTTTGATGCTCCATCACAATGCCTACTCAATTACCTTTGCACCCTATCTTATTCACCAACATTATATGCTAAAGAATGAGCTATAATCTAACCAAGGTCATCTCCATCAATGGGTGATTTAGCTCTTGCACTAACACTCTTCATTGTAGGAAATACTTTCATGAAATGTGAAGGAAATCCACCTAATGTTACATGAAACAAAATTTGATTTGATACGAGAAACGAAATGAGTGCTTCCCGTCAAGTTTCCATTCCTCTCTATTTGCTGTCCAAATGGAGGAAAACTCATTCACCCATTTCCCTCCTGTTCCTTCAATCCAAAGTACAAACAAAGCGTTATAAAAACTCTCTATGTTCTTAAGAAAACAATGAATTGTGTGTTAGAAGGTGCATCTTTAATGAGTGAGCTTATTTGGTCGCTCATAACATTCAAAATGAATAAATCAAATTGAAAAATAGTCGTCGTGATTTTGATTGTACTGGTTGAGGTGGTGGAGCCACAGGAGTGGTATAATAGACCTTTATGATGATAGTCCATTCAATTTCATATCAAAGGTTTATGAAAAATATTTTTAAGATTATACTTGAAATAAATAATGTCCATCAACCTACCTTGTAATGAATAAATGAGTGTTCTAACATTAGATCATCATTTTTCATTTATAAGGGTGACCACTGTGCAGGTGCCTAGAACTGATCAAGAAACTGGGATTGTTGGTACAGAGCCAACTGAAACTCTCCAACGATTCAGATCAGATAAAGTCCTGCTTCCGCATAAAAAACCTCAAGGACAGGTATGCGAATCCGTGCTATATGCAATGCTTATCTATTTGCTTATTTGACGAATTGATTATAACTGCATAGCAGTAGTTAGTTGAGTAACTCGGTGAACATCTCGTGCAGGTTTATGTGGGGCAGCACTCAGTTTGTAAGGACTGCTTTACTGGGGATAAAGGCAAAATTGTTAAGGTGGGTGATCCCGTGTACATCGTTAAGCAACTTTCATCTACTGCAGAGGCTGCGGCTTGATTATGCTGCACAAATTTTATTGTACCCAAAACTGATATTGCTAGAGCAAGGATGATTGTCTCTCGGATTGGTTAATAATGAGTGGAAACTACTCCTATATGTTAACGTTGTGTACAAACTGTTCTAGACGCATTATATTCATAATATGCATATGCATCGTGTCACTCCGCTCTCTCCCTTAGGATGCATTAGTGAATACTTATGTGTTTCTTTGAATTTTCTCCATCGTGAGGAAGAAATATTACCATGGAAATGATAACGTCGCAAATTTAAAGGAACGAAGGAGTACTATAAATACCATGAAGGAGATTGAAATTATCAAAGCTAGTGTCTGTGGCTATAAATAAGCAAATAGTTGAATGCCTACTATGTTTTATGGTTTTATAAGTTTAGTTTATTATATAAAAGTCTGAATTTATCTAAGTATAAAAGAAGAGATTTTTTTGAATTAAATACAGTTAAGAGCAAATAACAACCCGATTAGTAAAACTATTTTCCACACCATTGTTTGATACTATTTTGGAGTATAAAAATATGTAGTTTTCATACAGAATTAATTTTGATGCAATTTTTCATAGATACAAGATTGATATCTTTGTGACAACACTGCAAAGATCTTTAGCAATAAATTCACTTTTAACATAAATTTAAAATCATAAACACATATTTTCACAGGGACAGATACAAAAAAATTCAATACAAGGATAAAATTGAAACAATAACTCTTCATATTCAATAGTGATAGAGTAAAATTTTATTCTTAACTTGAGAATAGTTAAATATTTATTTTAATGCGTAAAAATAATAATTATTTTATGATTATCTTTTAATACTAAAACTTAGTTGCATGCATGTTGCACTAATATACTAGACTCAATAGTAGTAGTTTATTACTTAGAGCTGGTTCACCTATGTTTATTATCTTATTTAAAAGGTAATAATTAGATGAGAATCGAATTTTATGTCGTTGGAGCAAATAAATCTTTTTTAAGGTAAGATTTTAAATTAATTCTTGTTTAGCCAAAATGATTAGTAATTATAGGAGCCAGGAGGGTGTCATGTAACTACCCACTCAGAGGACTTATGGCCTAACTAGTTGTAAGTTGACTGGCTGCTGGCTAATTTAATGGTCAAAAATTTTGACTGATAAACCAACTATTCAAGTTTGTGAAAATATTTGATAAAATTATTTGTTGGCTTTTTATTAGAGTAAAAAGTAGGCCAAAAGCCCTTATTATTATGATAATTTTTCAGTCGATATAGAAGTTATTTACGAAACACTTTTTTGATCAATTAAAAAGACAAAAAATTAAAAATCCACTAAAAACAATCAATGGCCGAACACCCTAAATCAAAATGCACACATGTTTAGAAATGGTATTGCCACTAAACTAGACATTGCAACTTTCTTGCTTAATATTGCAATTCGTTTATGTATTATGAACACCACCAAGTAGATAGAGATTACCATCACCAAAACTGGTATTTGAGGCTATTACTTGATTGTTATGCTGATTTCTACATATAACTTTTTCCATTTTCTATTCACAACTTCGCAACCAACTACCAAGTAAAGAGAAACTCATTATTATTACCAGAGTCACAAAGCTTATGTTTTAAACTTCTTACCAAATAGCAAATACAGATTACAGATATGGAAAATTGTTTTACCATTCCCAGATTTTATATCTTAAATACAAACTTCCTCCATTAAAACACGTTAACTCCAGGAAATTATTTTTCTTAATATTACATATGTATGCAATGAGGTTTTAACTTTCACCAAATCTTGTATATAATTAGTCTAACCCTAATTGATCACTTTAAGAGCATGTTTGGTATATGAAAATCAATGGTTGGAAACGGATTCGATTAAGGTTTACCGTAATTTGTTGTTTGGTATGTTAAATACGTTTTTCAGAGGTAACAAATAAACTTAAATTGTTTCTGCTCCTCTTTTGATGGTAACAATTTATGTTTTCACCTTCCTCTTCAAGTCATCATCAACTGAGAAAATCACCTTCATTTAAATAGTCATCATTAACTGCGGCTCTAAGCCGTAAATTATCCCAAATATTATCAATTCTTTTTCCTTTCGAATTGTAATTCAGATATATCATTTCATTTCATATTTTAGATTTGATTAGCATGAATTGAAATTGAGGTTCGTTTTCTTTTAATTACTAGATTTGTAGATTCATTTTCTTTCAATTTCAATGCAAAAATTGATGTTTAATTTATGGAGTTTATAGTATATGGCATAAAAAAAATAGAGGAATTATAATTTTAAAACAGTGATAATGTTGCAAAGTGAATACTTTCTTCATTTTGAAATACTTGCTACATAAGAATTTTTAACACTATTTATCTTTCAAACTTATTTTATATATGGTGGCTAATGTGTAAGAAAAAAAATATAATCAAGTGGAATCTTGTTTAAATCGTCTAAACGCATAATTTCATAATTAACTTTTTATAATTTTTAGATGTATATAGTTCAATATATAAATAATCAAAATAACACATTGAATTGCGTAAAAAGTCAAATATAGTAAATATAATGAAACTATATAGATACATACTTGAAATACTTGCAATTATGTGGACAAATACGAATTTTACTTGGAATGTTTATTTCCATTCAATTTTGAAACTATATAGATAAATGATGAATATATGTTCTTTGAACAAAATTTGGTGTAATAACGTTTAAGAAAAAAATCTTTAGTCAAGTGTTTCACTTTCCATATCTATACCAAACAAATGATAATAATAACACTTTATTGTTACCTTTACCTTAATTAATCGATTCCATTCTATTACATTTCGGCCATACATATCAGAAGACCCCTAAGGTTAAAAATGATCACTTAAAAACAATAAGTAAACATTAGACTAGCCTTATAAAGATGATCTCACAGTGAAACCGACTAATTTTTGAGAATTCGTGTATAATTTTTGCTAATAATAGGAATAAAGTTTCAACTTAGAACATCCCGAAATTATACTCCTTCCATTCCATTTAATTTGCAGCATTTTTCATTTTAATTCGTCCCACTTAATTTGCATATTTTCTATTTTTAGACTATGGGCCACCACTTCTTTTTAATCTCATCTATCATTTTAACTCTTATTTTTATCCACACAATTCATTTTCTGTTTTTATTTATTACCATCGTCCAACCTTTTTCTTAAAAATAATAATTTTATCTTTGATATGTGGTGGTAGATAGTTTATGGTATAATATTACTATTCAAAGTCATTTTAAGTCTTCTATTACACCATTCCGTCTTACACTTCACCTGTGAATAACTTTCACGTTGAAGGTATCCTCAATTTTTCTTTTATGAAAGAGTACCAGTTATTGCAAGCCTTATCAGAAAAGAAATAAGATTTGCTCACATGCATCATCGACTTATGAAGGATTCTATTTTTTTTCCTTTTGCTTTTACTGATCTAACATGCCGAAAAACATTGGAAAATGAAAAAAAAAAATATACGTAACAAAATCTACAAAGGTAAGGTAAATGCGTAAAAAAACCTGTAACAAAAAATTCATTCTTTATAAGAGCACCCATTCAAGCTCAAAGCACAAATTTTCAACAGGTTTATGCACCATTAATTGCACTATCAACATGAACTGCAAGCCCATCTTCCATAACTTTGCCGTTCATCCCATTTCTTTGTCTCTGCGCAATTTTGAAACAAAGCCGATGAGTAAAATGGATAAAAAGCCGAAAAGTGACGGTAAATTTGGAAATAAATATATGCATACTCTGTCCATGGGATCTACAGAGTGGCCATTCAAGAGTTTGTGGTTTTCCTCTTTGTTCCAGTCATCTTTGTCCCTGTTGCTAACAGGTAGCAAAAGAGATGCACCAGTGCTGGATCGATCAGGAATTTCTGCAATACCAAGAAACCAAGGATTTAGCACGAGATGTGAAAGAGATACCAGCGATGATCGGAGATATAGGAGTTTCAGAAAACACCACTGACCAGGAAGGTTTTTATCGACAAAAAAAACAACCAGATTGACGGTATACCTGCAACCAAAACATTGCATTAATTAAGCTAAAGTTGAATGCGAAAAATACCAAAGAGTAAATCACAAAATATATTCGAGATTGTCACAAAGGTAAACCCAACATTCATACCATGCTACAACAACATCCACTGTATAATGTTTGCGCGAAGCAATGATCAATAAGCTCAGGACCACCGCAAGTAGCCAACCCAAGTGCTTGATCCACCTAGATTGATCCATGAAAAAATGGGTCAAAAGTCCAGCCTAGTGTAAAAAATTTTGCTAACTAATTTTTTTTTTTGAATTCACAATTTGCTCAAAATTGCAAAAAATTATCCCAAAAGGCCAAAACCAACTGAAAGAATATTAATTCAATTTTTAGTAATAAAACACTAGAACAAAGTAGGTAGCAGATACTTGTTGAAAAAACTAGGAATCAGATTTTCCTTAAATCAAGTCATTTTGTAATTTTCCTAATAAAAAGTTCATGAGCGTAAAAGATTTTTAGTTTACAAAAATTACCTCTTAGAACCGTATTTATGAAATGTCCTAACGAAAACAAGTGTAAAGATCATATGCGATGAGAAAATGAGGTCGCCACATCCATAGAGAATCCCTCGAGGAACTGCACACAGGACAAAGCTAAATTAAGCAAAAAACAAAGACAGAAACTTAAACACGATAAATCTCAAATTCGAAACTCACTGATCAGAAGCACCTCAAGTGCACTGTGTGGAGGGGGAAGAGTAGCAAGTTTTGAACCCTGCATCCATAGCCATCACTCATTTCAGAATCATGTACATAACATCAATATAAAAAAATTATCGAAGTATGTACTACAGTACGTAACATCAATATAAAAAATCCATGAAAAAGTGAAATTTACCTCGCGACAATGGTAATTTGGACCAGGTAACTGTGTTGAATAGAATGTTATAATCCTAAGGATCTGTGATGCCTGGAAAGCTCAAAAAATACAATTATCATCTGAATTATAGCGCAACAAAGAATAAAATTATTATCTAATCTTTTCCCTTAGAAACACCGACAAAATTAACATTACAAACAGCTGAATAAGCTTCAGCATAACCTCATAAGCCTAATAGTGCAAAGAACCTAGTCAAAAAAACATGAACGAGAGAACTTACAACTAGAAATGCAAGGACCCTGCACCACACAAGAACAGTGTAGATCTTTTTACTTTTGAATATGAACGGATGAAATGTCCACTGCAAAGAATTGTATATCATATGAAAAAATAAATCACAGCTTGGGAAACATGGAAATCAAAAGAGAGACAATATCAAAGAATAAAGCATGCGTGCATGGCTTATAACTTTGGAACCGGATGTTGGTATTTGTTGTTGGAACATGTAAAAAGATAGCATATAGAAGAGATGTGACGCATTAGGGATTACAATTTACAGCATTTAAATATGATAAATGAAAAATGCTTTCTGGACAAAATAAACCTACTTCCGAAGTTCCACTATGAAGATGTCTTTGTCAACAAGCTTTGCAATATGTTGATTCACTCTCAAAGACAAATCAAAAGATGCCAAACATAATAGTATATCAGATACTCGAATGGTATAAGAGATCTCATGCGGGAAATAATAGAAGAATAGGTTGGTCAGGACAAAGACAATTTTTTGTTGTCTTTAACAACATCAGTTACTCATGATTAAAATCCTATAATACACAATAAAAACCACTAGCAGGAGAAACAACAGCTGTACATCCTTCATGAGCACTCACAGAATAAAAGAATCCAAAGGGCCAGCATCAATATTGAAACAAGAGGGGTAGGTACATATGACATGAAAACAAGGATCAAGCAAAAATAATGAGGAAGCTTTATAGAGACACTATTACATAACAAAATATGCATAGTATAGAATATACCAGTTAATAATATATGAACCACAGCGTAGTACATGAAGGAAACCTTACCAAGACAAATGATATAAAGATTGTGGTAAAAACCGTTTCACTAATGTATGCCTTGTCTTGTCCAAGCTCCTATAGTCATAAATATAAAACGGTAAAAATATATAAAAATAAAAGACAGAAACCAATCAATGACATTTGAAGTCTAGGCATACAGGAAGAAGGAAAAAGCCAGCATCCTGAAGTGTAGGACCAGGGCGATGTATGTAATGAACACCTCGTGCAGCCACACCATGTATGTACTGTCAAAGAAAGATTAGTTCAAATATTAGTCACGCATAGATAAAAATGAGGCCATTTCATTGAAAAATGACCGTTTTATAATGGATTTTAAGCTTATTGTTGTAATATGTCATTTTAAATTATGTAATAAGAACCACTATAAGCTGGTAACGTATTAGCCATGACAAACTATTATATATATATATAGACACACACACACATACATACATACATACATACATATAAGGTTTTAAAAGATCTATCATAAGCTTTAGGTGAATTAGTTAATTAAAAAACATGAATTAACATGATAAAATGAACAATTTTCAAGGTAATTATTCACATTACGATTTCCGTAAAATGAGTCATAAACACTGCGAGGCACCACGTCAGCAGCATGTCACAGTACAATATCCACGAGTTTTGTTACTACAAATTCGTAGTAAGGAGAAAACAAAACACTCCAAAAGTACTGTATTTTGCAATCAGCCTAGAGGCCCTACATTTTTAGATCAAACAACATGCAACTCACCATTGAAGTGAAGTTATGACATAAACAACATAAACATCAATGACAAAAGCAATTTAATTCTTAATGCTTTACGCCTCCGTCCCAATAAATTTGCCTCATTTTCCATTTTAGTCCATTCCAATGAATTTATCCATTCTATTTTTAGACACAACCATCACTTTTACCATTTATAGTGTATTATTTCTAAATAATCCACTAATTTAACTCACTATATCCAATTTATTACCATTCCCTTTAACGAGGGGGGAAACTATAAGGGACGAAAGAGTATTATGTAGGCAATAATGTCCTAATTCACAACCATCATTTGAAGCAAGACCGCTTTTAAGAAGTATGAGAAAGTATAAAAACTTGATGCAAAGTCGTTTTCAAGTGTTATGAAATGTTGATTTTATGTAGTGTTAAAAATAATTGGATGCAAGACCTTTTGAGAAGTGTATTAGGGTAAAACAGCTAATAATCTAAGGTTAGTGCCCACATACAACGTTTGCACATAATATCAAAGCATAAATAATAAAAAGGCACACATAAAAGTAAGAGAACAACGAACTTGGAAGGTTGGAAAACTTATGAATAATTTGTTCATACTAGAAAATCCGCCCAAACAAGATGAAACCAATTACGTCAATAATGCTTAGTGCTTACAAGAGATTACACAACTCAAGGATTTTTCATTAATTCTCACACAATGAGTACTTAGGGTATTCTATTGGAATCTCACACTCAAATCCTTCCTTAGTGGCTCTCAAGAACTCATATATTGCTTTCCAAGACCATTGAATAAGTTCCCAAATAATGTCTCTCTATGTAGAAAAAGAAGGACTCGAGGTATATATATGTGTAAGAAAGATAAAATGGGAAATAGAAGCACAAAATACAAAGCAAGGTGCTGGTGCTCCCCGAGCATAAGCCAAGTTCTTGCCCGAGCACTATGTGAATCAAAACCTTTAGCTTGCCAATTGTTGGTGCTCGCCCAAGAAAATCGGATGCTCAACCGAGCAACATAAAAGTACTTGCCCAGAGCACTATATGTGAACCAAATCCAGTAGCTTGTCAATTGTGATTGCTTGTACGAGCAAATGGGCGCATGACCGAGCAACAATAAGAGTTTGCCTAAGGGGTACAACCAAAAACTTCTATAAAGCCATTTTCGCAAGGGTACTATTATCTTGCTCGCCTAGCAAAAGCTTAACACAGCCCATCGCAACACTATGCTCCTATACACCGCTTTCTACTCCATAAATCAACCAAGGTTCACTGATGTATAATGCATAAAAGAGTTTATATATAGTGTTTTATGGTAGATTAAACATCAAAATTGTGCAACACGACAACTAACATATATGTGAAAGGTTTCATCCCTAGGAACATGCTAAATTGTATTTAACGTAGACAAATTGAAACAAGCAAAAAAAAAAAAAATTAATATAATTGCCGAAAAGGGTTCCAGATTCAAAATTTTCGTGAACTTCAAAATTCCTTGGTTTACCTCACAAACAATCTTCTCATAACCACATTCACTAAGTTCAACCAAATAACCATCCACATAAGAAAAGCAGTGGAAACACTAATGCATTATGATACAACAATCTTCATCCAAAAACATAAACCTAAATCAGAAAGCCGACCTGAAAAATGATTCCTCCGAGAATGTATTTCCAATTTTCGGCAAGGAGATTGATTTCGGTTGATACTTCTGCACAAAATCTCTTCCATAGCTTCAAAAAACCAGAAAAATAATTAATCAAAACTTACTAAAATCGGAAAATCAACAGAAAATGGGAGAGAGAAATAGAAAAGACACCTTCGAAGCTTCGCGACCGATGTAAAGCGACATCTTTTAATGGATTAACTACCAAGGCCATATTACTTCACAACACATCCAATAAAGTCAACATCATCTCTTCACAATCACCAAACTCCAATAAGTTCCTACCCTCAACAAATTTCTTTTTTTTTTTTTTCCTTTTTTTGTCAAATGCTCATAATTCTGAGATCCAAAGTAAACACACCGAGAAAATCCAAGAAAACAAATTATTGTAGTCGAAAATGAATTTGTCTCAGAAATTGATGATGCGACTTTTGAAAAATAATTTTGACGTTAGTTTCTATCTGTTTCTAGAAAACATGAATCGTTACCTATGGCTGCTTGAACGCGAATTGAACACGGAGAGACGGTTGAATTGGCAAAAAAAAAAAAAAAAAAAAAAATGAATACGAAAGCAAAAGAGTAGTTCTAACTTTTTAAGTTGTATTTGGGGTCAAGGAGTAGCAAAATAGGATATTTTAGACATTAGAGTTGGATGTTATGGTCAACCAAAATTAAAATTTGAAACAAGTGGGCCCATGCCATTTTCAAATTCTATTTACTCTTCTTATCATCATAGCCAATATATGGGTGTTTACTTGGTTATTGACTGTTAGTTTTTTTAAGTTGTTTTGTTTGACAAATTAAAAATGTTGGCTATTTTTGTAAGTTTTTAAGTTAGTTAAAAAAGTCAACTGTTTATAGAGATGTTTGATAAATTTAAGTATTGACTGTTGGCTATTTATTAGAAGAAAAGTTAGACAACAAGCCAAAAGTCAACAGAACAAGCTGAGTAGTTTTTTATTTGGTTTAAAAACCAAATTTTTAAATGACTTAAAATCATTTACCAATATTTATTTGGCTGTTTGACCAACAACAAGCCAAAAGCCAACCAAAAAACAAAAGTAAAAGTCAAGTACCAAACAATTCCATTTATCCCACGTATAGAAAACTATTATCAAGATTTGAAAAAAAAAGGCGACAACTCATACCTATAAGCAGAATGCTACTAATAAATGCCTCAGCTCGAGAAATATTTCCAGAAAAAAAGTTTCCAACTAGAGATGGATTGAATACTAAGGTAGTATTTTGGCCAAGCTTTTACAACAATTTCTGCAACAGAAAAGCCAAAATTTGGCAAAACACTGTGTTTCTAAGAAGTTGAAACAATTTTAAAAATAGTTAAAAATAATTCCTATAAAAGTTGAAGAAGAGAAGCTACAAATTGTAACTTCTCCTCTCAACTTCTCAAAGAGCTCCATACTTCTCTTCCCATATCTTTCTCCAAAATTCAAAATTTTCTACTTCATTGTATAATTATTCATTTGTCATCACAACCAACATTCCAATTATTTTAAAAAATTCTACGCTTATTGAATATTATGCGATCAAATTACATCAAAATTTCATATATGTTTTAACTTTAAATTTATTAACACATTTAAATTAATTTTTCTATATAGTAAATTGTCAAATTTGGGATTTATTTTTATTTTCAATTACTTTAGCATATTTGAATTTTTTTTTCTAACAATACAGTGATTATTTTTTAGTGTATGCTATATGTTTTTGGGTGTTTCTCTTAAAATTGATGCTTTGTGACTTAACTCGAATACTTTTTAGTGTATGCTATATGTTTTTCCATCATATGACAATACTAACTTTAAGTAAACATAGGAAAAAAAAGGTCAAACAAATTGTTTTTATTTCCAAAAATATATGAGGCCAAACACATCTGTTTTTAAAAGGTGTTTCTCTAAAAAAAACTTTCTACATAATCATTTTTAAAAAACAAAAGTTAATTTCCAAAAGTTAGGCCAAACATATCCTAATTACTCTACGGAGTACAAAACTAAAAGTTTACATTTGATAGTTCGGATGAATTTTGGGGTTGATATTTGAGTTGTGGTATTTTCAATTCTTATAAAATTTGTTTTCATTTTTATATGTGTTATTTCAGGTTGGACTGTATTTTATTTTAGTTAATTTGGTCGAATTTTACAAACTAGTGACTATTGTATAGTGACTTTTGTCTATGATTACTTGAAATATTATTAGAGCACAAGCCCTGGAGGTTTTTTCCTTCATCGATTATCATATTTGAGAGGTCCAAGCACAAACTCTCCAGCTTAGAGCGCCAAGCTCTCAGGGACATCTAGGGCCGAAGGAGGAGACAAGGTTAGCTTGTCTAAGTCGAGGCACAATGCCTCCTTCTCAGCTTCCCCATCGACTTTCTTCGACCAAGCCCTCTCCTCCTTCGCGTCCCGATTCGGATCGACCAGTACCGCTGACTTCCGTTCCAAAGCAGAAGCTAGGTTGCTCAAAGCTTCGTCTCCCTTTTGATTGGTCATTTGATGGAGAGAATCGAAGTTGTCACCTAACTCCGCGGCAGCCAGACGGTATTTTTCATTACTGATCATGGAGCTGACGCCCATCATCTCCGCCGTCAGATCCCCCAAGAAACTTGACGCCTCAGGCTCATCTGAAGTCAACCAATCCCTAGCTATCCGGGCCCGTCTCTCCGAGCGAAGCTTGTACACTTTATCCGCGAATAGTAAGGTCTTGAACTTAGCTAGATCATCCGACACCTGCTTCATAAGAGACCGATTCTGGTAAACCAGCCTGGCGTGAATATCCATCAGGCGCCCCGTCTCATGGCCGAGGGTAGTAGACATATTAGAGGCGGCATCCAAGCTCCCGATGGTCCCCTCCATCCGCTTCTTGGCCTTCTCCCGCCATTGTTCGGTTCTAACTAAGCGCTCCTTTAATTTAGTGCACTTTGAAAGTTTTTCTTTTAAGCCCGACAGTTCACCAAGCTCCTCTCAAAGTTTCCTGATCTCCTCATTTTGCTCATCATAGCGGGAGGTTAAGGCCGCCAAGGTCTCCTTGTCCGCGGCACTCTGACGGCTCAAATTCAGCTCAAAAGATAACCTCAAGAAAGTCTGCAAAAAGAAGTGGGAATCAAAAAACGAATAGAGAGACGTAGCTCCCACATTAAACAAAATAGCGAAACGGATTGACAATGTTACCTCAACCGCAGAAGTCTGGAGCTGGCGAACCCTATCACTGGGGGGTAGGGACTCCAGATGGTTGACATCCATCTTGTTGATCAAATGAGATGATGCCCTATTGAAGCGAGTGATCATACCCTTATGCAAGGCAAGACTTCCCGGCGACGAAATACCTCCCCGACGTGCGAATTCGAGGCTGCCGCCGACTCTCCCACCTTCTCCTTGGTGTGTCTCACATGACTATTTTGAAAATGTCGTAACTTTTCGTTACAACTCTGAATTCGCACGTCGGGGAGGTGTATCGTCGCCGGGAAGTCTTGCCTTTCCGACACGACATCCTCTTCACCGAGCTGGGTCATAAGGGTATGATCACTCGCTTCAATAGGGCATCATCTCATTTGATCAGCAAGATGGACGTCGACCATCTGAAGTCCCTGCCCCCCAGCGATAGGGTTTGCCAGCTCTAGACTTCTGCGACTGAGATAACATTGTCGATCCGTTTCGCTGTTTTGTTTAATGTGGGAGCTAAGTTTCTCTATTTGTTTTTTGATTCCCGCTTCTTTTTTCAGACTTTCTTGAGGTTATCTTTTGGCCCAGTCAGTGACGCGGCTTGATTTGTTTTTTCCTTCCAGAATCTTCTTCAAGGGTTGACTGTTTCTGACTGTGATCTGATGTGATTGGAAGTAGGGTTTCAATTTCCTGCTTGCCATCACAACTGCGAATAAAACCTTCTCCATTTCGATATAGTTTCCCTCCGAGCCTCGAAAGGCATGGCTCACGTAGTATACAGGGAGTTGCTTCTTTTCTCTTTCAGCGACTAGTACTCCTGACAGGGAGTATTCTGAGACTAAGACATATAAGACTAGCTTTTCTCCATTGATAAGTGAAACTAGTTTTGGTAGAGAGGACAGATGTTCTTTTAACTGGCTGAAAGATTCCTCGGCTTCGCTTGTCCACTCGAACTTGCTTTGTTTGAGGGTTTTAAAGAAGGGCGAACTTTTGTCCGCTGATTTGGATAAAAATCTCCCTAAGGCGGCAACACACCTTGTTAGCTTTTGAACTTCTTTCACGGATGTAGGGGACTTCATGTCTCGAATTGCACGGATCTTATCAGGGTTTGCTTCTATACCCCTTTCGTCCACAAGAAAGCCAAGGCACCTTCCTCCGGTGACCCCGCACACGCACTTCTCAGGATTAAGTCGCATTTGGTGTTTTCGGAGGGTTGTGAATGTTTCGCGTAAGTCCACGGCATGTTCAGATGCCCGCTTGCTTTTTGTGATCATGTCGTCGATGTACACTTCCAAGTTTCGGCCTATCTGAGACTGGAAGACTTTGTTGACCATTCTCTGATAAGTGGCTCGGGCTTTTTTTAACCCAAAGGGCATGACCTTGTAGCTGTACACCCCAGCACTCGTAATGAATGCGGTGTGCGGTTGGTCTTCTGTGGCTAAAGGGATTTGATGATAACCCACGTTAACATCTATGGAGCTCAATAGTGCGTGGCCTGCCGTGGAATCCACCAAGCGATCTATCTTGGGGAGAGCATAATCATCTTTCGGACATGCCTTGTTAGGTCTGTAAAGTCAACGCACATCCTCCATTTCCCATTGACTTTTTGACGATGACGACGTTAGAAAGCCAATCGGAGTATTTGCATTCTCTGATGAATCCTGCTTTCAGCAAATTTTCCTCTTCTTCTTTGGCGGCCTCAATTCTCTCTTTCCCTTGATGTCGCAGCTTTTGTTTCACGGGTTTGTAGCCTAGCTTTATGTCAAGTTTGTGGCACATAACACTGGGGGTTATGCCAAACATCTCTTCTGTAGAAAAAGCGAAGATGTCACGGAACTCAGCGATGGTAGCCAAGATATCTTGCTTTACTGTATCTGGAAGATCTTAACCTATCTTGATTGGTTTCCCCTTGAATACCTCTACCTCCTCATGTCGTTCCACCGGGTAAGGCCTTTCGTGTGTGTTAGGGTTGTCCATATATACATTCATGACGGATGGAGACTTCTCTTCCCTTTTTCTTTTGGAGGGGATGACGGAAGTTCCTCGCTTTAAAGTGTTGATGAGGCATTGGCGGGCCATTACCTGGACTCCCTTAAGAATGCTAACTTGTCCGTTGTCTTGCTCGAATTGCAACAAAAGTTGTTGAGGGAAAATTGCGGATTTGATTTTTTTGATGAGAGGGAGTCCCATAATGGCATTGTAGGGGAATGTCAGATCCATCACCGTGAATCGTATGGGCATTGTTCTGCTTCGGTTTCTCTCCCCCACCCGTACAAGGAGTATGATTGTTTTTAGAGGTATGATTTGATTTCCCCCGAACTCGATCAAAGGTTTATCAAGGGGCTGTAAGTGGTTTTCTTCGAACTTCATCTGTCTGAGGAATTCCATTGTTATAAGATCAGTCGTGCTTCCGGTATCCACCAATACTCGCCTCACCTTCATTTGCCCAATCTTGAGGATAACCACTAAAGGATCAGTGTGTGGTTGTTGCAGCGGTTGGGAAGTAGTAGCATCGAATCTCATGATCGGCCCATTTGATGTGGTCTTTGGTGGTCCTTTGAGCAGAGTATGGACGCTGTCTTTCGCAGCGTAGTAGGGTATTCTTCAAAGTAGCCGCCGAAAATCATGTTGATGGTTCCTTGTGTGTTGGAACTTTCGCGTCTAGCCTCATCTCTTCTAGGAGATCTGCGTTTCTGGTTCCAAGGTCTTCTTTTTGTGTCGCTTCTTGTGCCATAGTCTTTTCGATTGATGAACCGTGTTAACTTCCCCTCGTCGGCTAGCTGATGTAGGATACGCTTGAGTTCGCGACATTGGGCCAAGGTATGGCCATGTTCTTTGTGGTAATCACACCACAAATTGTAGTTGCGGCGATCAGAGGGGGTGGTAGTAGGAGGTGGAGTAGGCAACTCGTCCCGGATGGCGTAGAATATGTCTTTCCTATTCCGGTTGAACATCGGATCGTTACCTCCGTCGAGTAAGTTTCGTGTCCTGGTTTCCCCTTCCGTGGCGTATACACGTCAGGATCTTGGAGGTCCCATATCTGATGGGGGTTCCGGGCGATATGGCATGTAGTTTCTATCTCTCCTTGATGAGTGTTCCTCTCTGTTCCTCGAGGATTGATGGGAGCATATTGGATCCTTCTTCTCTGACTTTCGCTTTTTGGGGTCATGTGCTTGACATATCTCAGAGGCCGTGACATAGTTTTGACACTGTTTCATGGCCTCCGCATATGTCTTCACTTGACTTTCGACCAACTGGAACTTCAGCCTTTGAGCCTTCATTCCGTTGATCAGGGCGTTCAAGGCGACTGATTCTTCTAAATCTGTTACTTCCAGTACCGCCTCATGGAATTTCTTCAACTATGACGATATGGATTCCCCTTCTAATTGCGTTATGCTGAGCAAGTGAAAGTTTGATTTCTCTTGCTTTTGGATGCTACAAAGTGACCCAAAAATTTGCTCTCTAATTGGGCAAAAGTATGGATAGTTCCCACTGGAAGGGAAGTGTACCATGTCAGGGCTACTCCTGTGAGAGTAGTTGGAAAGAATTTGCACCACAATGCTGGGTTGGTGGTGTATAGCAACATCATATTTTTGTATGCCATTAAGTGCTCCTCCGGGCATGATGTTCCATCGAAGGCCGCCATATTCGGGATCTTTATTTTCGCCGGGTTAAGGGTATTCAGCACTTTAGGACCCAGCGGGGAGCTTATTGGCATGAGATCTTCGGGAAGATTACCCCCGCCAGTCTCATTCCGCGGCGTTATGACGGGGCTGATGGGATGGCGTGAGTTGCGCTTTCTTCTTTTCTTCCCTCCTTTGTCCACCAATGATAGGACGCTTTCGGATATCCTCTGCTTCTTGCTTTCCAGGTAAGTATGGGCATCTTGGGAGGCGGTTTTTGATTCACCGTCTTGGGAGTCACTTTTATTGAGGCTTCTATGGGTCTTGGATCTCTCCCGTCTCTTCTTATTTCTTTTGCTGGAACGTGACATTCCTGAGTTCCTATCCTGAGATTCGTGGGATTTCGATATTTCATTGTGGGGTTCGATCCGTTCTTGCAGATTCTTTATTTGGTCCGCCATGTCTTCCAATACTCGCTTTGAGCAGGGTTATTATTATTTATGATGGCGCGGATTTGTTCGGAGAAGGCAGTAGTGAGGTTTCGTGCTAGCATGTTTAGATCACGGCGAGTCACGGCTTGATTGTTGGTGTGACCCGCTGAAGTGTCTGTATCTGTGTTGTGCACGGTAGTGGTTTGCGTTGGATTGCTCTTGGGAGCCATGGCTTTTTATTCTTTCCCCACAGATGGCGCCAAACTGTTTCGTTTTATGAAACGAGGAAGTGTGAGGCACTTTAAATTCTTGAGGTAGAAGCGTTATCGCGAGCAGCAATCGACGGAATGGAAGTGACCTGAATTCCTGCAACACAACACATTAGCCTTGCCCGGGGGGTGATCTCCCGGAAAACCCCTCCAACGCTCAAGTTACAAGGGAGATGTGAGATTAATGAATAAACGATTACAGATTGAATGCAGTAGTATGGACGTCGGGGCAGAAGTTGCTTGTATTTGGGTAGACTAAAGAGGATTGTGAGTAAGGATTTTTGAGGAGCTTTGATATGGTGTTTTTCACTGCTCTCCACTTGATGCTGACTACCTCTATTTATAATGGTGGAGAGGGAGTTATTTCTGGGAGAAAGTAAATCATGATGGATGGTAGTGGATAGTTACTAGCATAAAGGGTAATCATGATAGTGAATGGAAAGTAATGGGTAGTTTCACAATGGAAGTTAGGGTTTCTGGAAGTTATTAACTTAGAGACCAAGCAAGGTGGTTGAGAAATTCAGAAAAGATCCCTTGATCGAAAGTCAAGGTCAACCGAAAAGTCAAGGGTCATTAAGGTAATATGACATTAATAATTAAATAAATAAATGAGAAAATAAATGTTACCATAACAATGTTAAATTTTAATCTAATTTGATATTGAAATATAATTTTGTTGAAGATTAATGGGTGATTAGTTATTACACGAATATTTTAATTTGTAACAGAAAATAACAAGTCCTGAAAAAAGCAAAACAATTTAGTTAACCCGATCATAACCTAAACATGACCATTCTGCCTTTTTTAATTTTCTAAAATTTTCACTTCACCTTACTATTTTTTCATCAAGATACTATTAATTTTTTTATTCTAAGTTTATATTTTTATAGTAGTCAATTTTAATAATTTTTTTATTAAAAAAATATTATAAAGTTCTATTGTGTGTTGATTTGAACATGTATGAAAGTTTTTGTGAATATTGGGGCTGCCATCCACCAAAAATCCTTTTGGTTGACACAAATTTTTAATTGAGAAAGACATATCTCAAATTGACCCGCCCATTATTACTTAAAAAAAATATTTGTGCAATCATATTTGGAGTTAGTGTTATAACCTATTAAAGTTGGTATTATATAACCTATTAAAGTTGGTATCTCCATATAAGTTATAATACCAACTTTAAGAGGTTATAACACCAACTTTAAATACAAACTCTAATAAGTTATAATAGTAATTTTAATAAGTTATAACACCAACTTTAATAAGTTATAATACCAACTCCAAATAAGGATCAAACGTGCCCATCAAAAGAGGCGTTGTTTAGTCTATGGTAAACACCCTAATACCTCAATGGGTTATTGATATGATTAATATCCATATTTTAGATTTTTTTTCTTTTCTCAATGTGAAATTTTGTGGCTATATAATTTTATAGTAAAAATTCATTTGTTGTTTAAGATCATTGTGATGTCGAAGAAGAATTTAATATCACATCTAAAAGATTTGTTATTAGATTTAATTCTGTATAAAATAAAAACTACATCATATGGAAGACCTCCACATGAAAAGTTATTTCAAATAACAATAAAAGAGGATATTTAAAAATGTTAAATCTCATTAAAACAATCATAATTTAATTTATTTCAATTTTTATTTGATTTTAAATTTTATGTATTTGTTTATTGTCTAGTTCTAATATAAATGTGATTAAATCTGACTCGTATATCAATAAAAAACTTTAATTAAAAGCAGCTATTTTTGTGAGAAATTCACATTCTTATTTTCTCTATAATTTATATTAATTGGGCTATTTAACCCATATAACTAATGCGTCTCTCGAAAAAACTATCTTGTGTAAAAAAATGGTTCCCAAAAAATTCTAAAGATTCAATTTCATAACTGTCAAATACATTGTGTGTTTGTGTTCGTAACTCACCATTTAAGTGCTTTTCTCTACCAAAATCATCAATGTTATTTTTGGTAATTAAGGTTACATATGCTCAATAAAAAAAGGTCATTTAAGTACTAATAGACTGAAAATATGAGTGAACAGGTAAAAGCAACAATTAAATTCTTGAATGAAATTATGAGATTAAAAAGCAAAATCATAACCGAATATGAAATAGACAAACTAAAAATAAAAGCGAAGCAAAATAAAGGAAACAAATAAGGTTAGACAATATAGAGCGAAAAAATAAAAATGACTTGAGAGATTATCTCCGAGAAACTGTAAAGTTTAAACCAAAGCCAATGAAAGTATAGTATGTACAAAAGACGTCAATTTCGCTTACTCAAACAAGATCGAGCACTAAATTTTGGAATTAATAGCAATGAACTGAAGACTATCGAGTTCTTTTCGATGTTGGGCAGGTATTCATCGTAGTATTCGAACTACAAACAATTACTTCGAAATGGCAACTGCCCGTAATGTCGAACATAAACACGAAACAAGGAAGCTAAAAGATGCGCAATGAGACCGAGAAAGTACCAGGGCTAAGTGTTCTTTTTGATTTCAAAACTGTAACTTAGTTCCATGTGGCATTTCTTATCATCGTCTGCAAACTGCAAACATCGGAAAGTAGTATCAATGAAAATTCATGGCGAAGGTAGAAAGAAAACTACCTCAAATTGCACTTAAAAAGCATATTATGTGCAACCAATAGGTTGTGTTTCTAAGATGTTTGTGCATCAATTATAAGGCAATAAATCGATTGTATTTTTCAAACCCACAAATTTTACAGCGTATAGGGTCATCGTTAACATTCACCTTGTGATGAATCAAACGAGTAAATCAAGGTAGTAGAACAATGAAAGAAACAAGTTAATCTAGTTAAACAATGACAAAAATGTGATACATCCTAATTTGAAGTATCCAATTGTACTTGATCTTAATATATGAAGTTGTATAAGAATTATGATCAACTATGGCCTCGTGATAGACTATATAACATATATTGGGGCCTCAATAATCAGTTGAAGCTTTTGGTTGAGTTGGTTCCTCGACATGGTATCAGAAGTACTGATCACAGGTTCGCACCTCGTCCACCCCTCCTATCAAGTGGGAATTATTAGGGCCAATATGAGAGAGGATTGTGCAACATTCACACTTCTAGCTGGAATGACTCTTGTCTGAGGGGCGTGATAGAGTATATAATATTATTAGAATCTCAATCATCAGATTAAGCTTTTACTTGAGTCAGTTCATTTACACTACAATAAAGTGATAGATTGAAATGATGGTATGAAAAGAAGTCAAATCAACATGAAGAACAAGACAGATTTATGGAACTTACTCTCAGCTTAGCTGCGTAAACTCCTCTTGCTAGAGCACCAGATGGAGTAGTTTCCTCTTCGAGCAGGTGAACATAGGGCTCCTGTTGAGGAGCAAAGGTACCGAGCATTCCATCCCTTTGATCCACTGAAACATATGGAACAGCAAACATATAAATGAAAAATTACACTGAGAAATACGGCAATGACAGATTTTGATTTTCATACAGTTCTACTAGCCACTAGGACTGCAGTTCATTGTTTGGACTCTATGCTCTCTCCAAGTGTTCATCATGTACGATACGAGTATATAAATGGCTTACAGAAATTTTCAGCAGAAGAAATTAAGATTACAGAGCAAAATTTATGAGCTATTCTGGTCATGGGTATTGCTCTACCCATGTAATCTGTTCTTTATTCTTACACGGTAATTTTTCTTATAAATCTCTCAGAGGAGACTGTAGAAGCAATTCACACTAGATTAGTAGACCTTGTCTACACTAAGAATACTTTCACATTTACTGATAAATTTGGGCTTGTACACAAGATCCACACGAGAGGAAAGTTGACTGAACACAAACCCAATGAGGTTCCATCCTAAAACCAATTGGTATTAGAAGGTGCAGCCCATCAAGTATATATGTCAGTCAATCTATCTCTTGTTCTTCGATATGGGATCACACGTGGATTATTTTCCAACATTTACATGGCTATGATATAAGGGAACTGAAAAGGGAGCTTGGATCATTTAAAAGAAGGGGAAATATAGTATGCATGAACCAGTTGTTCTCTCATGAATGAAATACGAAACCGGTTGCACAAACTAATCTATTGTTAATCCACAATGACATTGCACTATATTTCTTTGGTTTGGAGGGTGCCGAAGCATTAACACGCAAGTAACAAGCACATTGTTTTGAATAATTGGTCGAGAGCTTGGGTTGGATTTTTATTATGATTTGCAGAATACAGTGGAAAAGAAAGCAAAAATGTAAAAAAGTGTTTGGTAACGACTTTTGACTTCATGTAGTTCAACCTTATTAATTCACAACTCACCTTGAATTCCTGCTTTCCACACATTAATAGAGTAGGCCAGACCAGAGACAATGTTATGCTTGACGGTGAAAATGAGTTTAAGGCGATATCGAGAGTCTTCTTTGAATGAAAATAAAACTTTGCTGCTCTCACTTTCATCCAGCGGCAAGGCAGTACTTTTTTCTTCAAGATCATCGGATATGATCCCGATCGAGTGAAATGTGACTTCAGGTTCCACTTGGTCTAATAAAGAATGCCCAAACGAAGAAAGAAACAAGTCAATTCGAATATTAGACGATATTCAATGGAAATAGATAGAAAAAACAATAAAGCCAATGAAAGCATTCTCAAACCAGTTAAATTGCCTTCAACAGAACCTAATAGTTTTTCTTTCCACCTCCTTAAGCTCTCATCATCCTGCAAGTGAATTCGTAATTGGTTTATTCATGCTTTGATTTCGTAAGCAGGAAGATTTAAGAGGGAATGAAAATCCATCTACCAATTAAACTTGTACTCATATATGAAACATGGTATGTTCTGGAGTTTCGAGCTCATTCTACACACACTTGACACTCCAAATGGCATCGAAAACGTAAGAAACAACAACAAAAACAATAATGGATAGGAAAGAAACCATGTATAAAATGATAGGGAATGTATTTGACAATGTACAGGAGATGCGGAGTGAATTCTGCTCATATATTCACATGTTTTAGTTGTAAAACCAGTTTTCAGGCTTCAACACTTTAATTTTAAACTCCAAAGGGATAATTATTGCATTCTCATGATTTCCTACACTAATTTCAAAATCTCATTTTCTCTCTTATTATCCATGAACTCCTTACAAATGACAACAGAAAACTCAACTCTTCTGAACAGTGTGAAAGACTGTACATTATCTGTTTGACGTAGCACCATAACAATTAATACCAAGAAATCAACTCAACTAAAAGTTTAAACTAAGGCTTGAATTTATCATGTCCCCTCACACAAAGTCATTTGGACTAAAAGAATAGATGCAACACAAACATTCTTCATACTTGGCGCTAAATGCTCCACTTGAAATGAGGATTGGATGAAATTCAAACTCTTAACCTCTATTCACGTTGGCTTCTATACCATATCAACAAACCAACTTAATGAAATTTTAAGATGATGGTTGAGGTACCTTAATATGTTATATACTCTATCATCTAATATTATGAGCTAGATAATCGGCATTTCCTTAAAGCACTTAGCATTATTTTACAAGAGGTATTCAATTTCAAACTATTACACACTATATGTTAACCCTCAACAAACGCTCAAGACAATCAATGACTTGACCACTCAAACACGAGGAAGTCTTTAGTAAATAACAGTGATTTGTGATGTAACAAATTACCCCTATGTGCTAGGATTTGATAGGGCGATAGTTTTGTAATTTTAATTTATTTTTTTAATTTTGTTTATTTTATTATTATAATTTTTGTCTTTTTGTGGTGATTTAGATTAGTAATTATTGCTCAAACACATTTCCATAGCCCAACACCACAAAATGGCTCTCAATGTAAGTGGGATTGACCATAATTAAAGGGTGATAAAAAAGTGGTTGTTTCCGACTCACATAAGCACATGAATCAATGAGTTATTCAATATAATCTCTTGTAACTCAAACCAAAGAACTATCAATCTGTAGAGCATTGAAATAAGGGATATACTTCATTCAAACACATTACCCAATGAAAATGCATAATTAGAATTGCAATTTAAATAAACACAATCTAGTCAAAGAAGGGTACATATAAAATTAAGAATTTAGAATAGAATTGATTCATAAAATCAAGAACAGTAGAAAACTTAACCCTGTAAAAAATCAGTACCCAAAAACTGAAAAAGGAGGGTTTAAGAAAAAGACCTTGTCTTTCTCAAGATGGTGTTGGAGAGGAACAAGGGGAGCAACAACAAATTCAGCAAAAGACCCATCCTTTGTTGACTCTTCTACTGGTTCATCCTCCTCAAATTGTTTAACATTCTCCGTTTCTGTTTCTAACTCATCCCCAGCAACTGAAGATGAAGACCCTGCTACTTTCTCATCCATTTTTGGGTGTCTTAGTCCAGTTTGAAATCAAAGCAAGAAAACAAAAATAGGAAGAAATTGCGGAAAGAAAATAAGAGTTTGATTTGGTGGGACAGGGATTTTTTATGGGTGGGCCGTGGGTGGGACTGGAATTTGAATGTTTTGTTCGCCCTTTTTCTCGGTCATCAATGGCAGTGTCTTGAGTCTCAAGCTCTCAGCGTATGTAAGTGGACGTACATTAGTACGAGTCATTTTGCATTTACTTATTTTGTCGGCCAACTATACTACTCCTGTACATAAGAATGATATACGAGTAAAATTTATATATATATATATATATATATATATATATATATATGACTTATTAACAGTGGCTATGTGATGTGTATGAGATTTTACCCGCTCCATATTTACCTATTTTGCGCCTTATCCACCGCTCCTTCCCATACCCACTCGACATGCCTCATACATGCCCACTCTAAATCTATAATTTAGTACTTTTTATCATTTATATATATATTTATTTAAACCATTGACAAAAAATATTTAAGGGTATTTATTTTACTTTAACATTATATGTTAAAATAAATAAGATATACAATTAAATTTGTGAAGAATTGTGATTTTATAGAGCACTAGTTAGATGCCCATGCAACGCACGATTTTTATAACATCTAAAATTTATGAAAACTTGTGCTTAGATGTAATTCATGATTATTTACGACTTGTAAATTGAATTTATGAAGTTTGATGACCATGTGTTAAAAGTATCCTTTAAAATATTAGATAAATTAAGTTGTAATTTGAAAACTTTAAACAATTTAAAGATGATAAATATTTTGATCGATCTTATTAAGTAACAATTTTTTTGATATAATAGAACAATTTACAAATAATTGGGTATAATGTAAATATTTGTGTAAGTAAATAAATTAAACATATGAGAAAAACCACATATACCTAATATTGCCGATAACAATCAAATATTTGATTTACAAAATCTTTTTGATTTACATATATCTTAAAAAAAACTAATAAATCAAAATTTCTTTTTAATTTTAACAATTATTTATTAATAACTAGTATTGACAAAAAGTCAAGCAGATTTATTTTAATTGATTTTGTGACTCTATTAGACTATCACTAAATG
Organism: Amaranthus tricolor; assembly: GCF_026212465.1. Lineage (NCBI taxonomy): Eukaryota > Viridiplantae > Streptophyta > Magnoliopsida > Caryophyllales > Amaranthaceae > Amaranthus > Amaranthus tricolor. The sequence continues at coordinate 23,935,767 of NC_080051.1, read as the reverse complement.
TGTTTGTTCAAGTGCAAGTTTAGTTTTCTTCTTTTTAAGTTTATTTTTTAGTATTTTTGTAATTGGTTGGTTTTTGTACACTTTCATAGTTAGTGTAACACCCCAGCCCCTCGGACCGCTGGTGACTATTCATGGAGACTGTAGACTGGCCCCACAAACTAACAAAAGTCTTTCCAGCGCACTTTGACCTCACTCGTGCGCACCCGGGAACACTTCTCATGAGGTCACACATCCTAAGATTGCTTCCCACCAAGCAAGCTTAACTGTGGAGGTCTTAGCAAATGGGCTCCCTATATTTAGACTATTTTAAGGATGTAATTTGAACTTTGGACATATTTCGATTTTGTTGTAATTTTCCTATATTTTGGACGGTTAAGACTTCCGTTATATTGCTTTGGTTTGGTTCAAGTATTATACTTGGATATTGGTTTGACCTTTAAGTAACCCCTTAATTGTGTTGGCAAAAGTAAGCTTCCGCTTGATTAATACTAAATTCCAGTTAGTGTTACCTTCATAATTCGAGGCGGTTACAACAACAACATCTACATTTGCCTTTTCCAACTCATCCACAACCTTATGTGCCACATCAGATCTTTTAATTTCCACCTCATCTACCCTAACAGTCCCTACATTACCCGCCTCAGTAGCCAACTCAGAACCCTTCTTTTTCAATTTAATACCTTTTTTTTTATTTTCATTTTCTTCAACTTATTGATCTAGCTAATTTTGTGAAACCCTAACAAATTATTCAGACACAACAACAATCAATTCACAAAGTCCAAGATAAAAAAAATAAATTAAAAAAAAAACGCAGGAATTGGATTCAAATTGCTAAAATGAAAAAAATGCAAATTAACCCTAAGTTACAAGAATGAACTAGAAAACCATAATTAAGAAGTAGTACATACCAGTATAGGTTAGATCTTTTAATGAGAGGAAGTAAAGAGGAGGATGGGAGCGAAAGTAGAGGTTAGGTCTTTGATTTCGCCTGTGTGAAAGAAAACTTTTGAAAAATCGAAGCTCATTGAAGAAAAAGGAGAGATTTAATTAGTCAGTGACACTTACATGCTGGTCAAAGGGTAAAAGTAACAGTCAACAAACGATAATCGTTAACAGGTAATCATTTGCAATCATTTTACCTTATTTATATAATAGTTTGCATGATTTCATCCCATTAATTTATTATTATAAGTTATATAACTATCAATATTACATAAATCATGAATATATGTAAAGCTTCGTAATCAACATAACTGATATAAGTCATATAACCATCAAATTTCACAAAAATACACGACTCGAAGGAGCATTTGTCAAAATAACTTCTAGAAAGATTAATTTTTAAATAGTGATATACTTATCATAATGTCTAGCTTCGATAGTCATGAGTAATGAACTTGAGTCTTTCTTTTTACAGAAAGATCAATTCTAAAATAGTGATGTACTTATCACAACGTCTTAGACAGTTGTGACTTATGAGTAATGTACTTAAAGTCTTTTTGTTTAAAGGTTTGGGGCAGGTTAGTGAATTGATTCAAGTAAGAAAAAAGGAAAATTATTATACATTTCTTTAGAGAGCTACTCCTCTAAGTAGACATGTTAAACCTTAATTAAATTTGACATTGTTTTGAAATTTGATCAGATTATTCGAAAATTTGACCCATAATTCTAAATGATCTGACTCAAAATACCAAAAAAACTGACTCAAATCCGACCGTTTTAACTCGTTTTCAGTTCCAAATCATAATTTTTAGTTTCATGCATTTTAGTTGAAATCCACTATATTTCTGGTCAATATTGACATTTTAAGTCAATATTTCTTTAGTGTAGCTAATAAGTAAATTAATTGGTCCTTTTATAAGAAAATAATTTCTTTATAAATAAAAAATTATAAAAAAATTATTATATAGATACTATAATTTTTTGAAAAGTTAATTGATGATAATATATATATATATATATATATATATATATATATATATATATATATATATATATATATATATATATATATATATATTTAAATTCTTGACCACTTGGGTGGACCCAAACCCCACTCAAATCTAAAAAGACCAGAATCGAAAGTCCAAAACTGATTCGACCCGATGTAATATTGGCTTGACCCGCAATTCACCCGACTGATTGTTTTGACCGATCTACATTTGTTAGTGAGACGGCCTTAAAATAAAGAGCTTATATTTTCATATAATTAGCTTAAGTCTTGGTCGTCTACCCTACTATTTTTAGAAGGCATTGAAAACCATTATAAGCCTATGTATGCATGATTTTTTACCCTATAAACACAAACACAATTTCAAAGGAGTGCAAATTTTCCAATTTCCATAGGTAGATTATGTAACTTACAAATTATAAGCCTAAATCACAATAATCTTGAATATGAGTTTGCTACTATTATCCATTCCTTATCAGGATGTCTTCAAAACGCATTGTTGTCTTTGGATTTAAGCTATAATCGTATTTGGGGATCCATCCCGAAGGCAATCAACAAATTTTCTTCATTGAGAAATTTGCTTATTGGTAATAACCAGTTGAATGGTACGATATCTCAAGGAATTGGAACACTTTCTATGCTCGAGAATTTGGATATTTCTTCCAATTCTCTGCAAGAAACACTCTCTGATGCCCATTTCTCAAATCTTTCAAGGTTAAGCACTCTAGACATGTCTGGAAATCCAAATATAGTGCTCCATATCAGGGATAATTGGATTCCTCCATTTCAACTTATGCATTTGAATTTGGAATCATGCAAGTTAGGGCCATATTTCCCAAAATGGATTGTAACCCAAACCAATCTTTCCTATCTGGGCATATCAGATGCTGGGATTCATGATAGCGTTCCAACTTCTTTTTGGAACTCATTGTCACCTTTAAATCTGGATTATTTAAATGTTTCTAATAACATGATTTATGGACCATTTCCAGATTTATCGATCACACTTCAAAAACTCCCTATCATCGACTTCAGTTCAAATAATTTGAGGGGTTCGTTACCATTATTTCTAAGAAAGTCTTTGTTTTTTGTCTCATCTCCATATCTTAGATCTTTCTCTCAACCACATCTCTGGAACAATCCCAAAATGCATATACAACTTAACAGCAATGACTAGCACACATGATTTCGATGATATTACTTTGTCGAATTATGTATACATTGTAGACGCGAAACTGATGTGGAAATGGAAAGAACACAACTTTCAAAGATTTGTAGACCAAGTGAAAGGCATTGAGATTTCAGATAATGAATTGGAAGGACAAATTCCACAAGAAGTTGCAAGTCTAACAGGTCTTGTGTTCTTGAACTTATCAAGAAACCATTTGGTTGGAAGTATAACAAAGCAAATTGGGCAGCTTAAATCTTTAAAGTTTCTTGATCTTTCCAACAATTATCTTCAGGAGTCATTCCCATAAGTCTTGCTCAAGTTACTTGCTTGGAGATTTTGGATTTGTCTAAGAACAATTTGTCCGGGAAGATACCAATTGGTACTCAGTTACAAGGCTTTGATCCTTCATCGTACAGCGGCAAATGCGGACTTTGTGGTGCACTTCTCCCAAAATGTCCGGGAGATGAACCATCGGGTAGCAAACTAAAAGGACAAGGTGCTCAAAATCGAGAAAAAGATGGAGATACTGGAGATAATATGACATTTCTGGGACTGTTGATATCTGTGGTTCTTGGATTTTGGGTCGTTTTTGGAACATTAATTATAAAAATGTCTTGGACAAATGCCATTCTTTAGTTCCTTTAAAACATAATCGCTCCGTTCTTTTTTGATCTTTCACTTTGGATTTTTTATACATATTAAGGAAGATAGAATCTTTGGATTATAGTGGATATTATTTTAATTAAATAGTAGTGTGAAGTAATGATTATATTGGAAGTATGAGATTGTAGTGGGTATTATTTTAATTAAATAGTAGTGTGAAGTAATGATTGTATTGAAAGTACGAGAGAGAAAATAATTATAAATAAAAGAAAAGGGGTACATTAAAAGAAAATGGGGGGTTTTAAGGGGTAAAAGTGGGATAAAAACTTTCTAAAAATTGAAAGTATTCTAAAATGAAAGAACTTTTAAAACTACCTGTTATAGTAATATGGAAGATAAAAAAAAAACGGAGGGAGTAAGAAACAAGGTCTTTAGTTTATTTAGTTGGTCAACTTAAAGTATTAGAAGAAGGCATGAATTTCTTAGTTTTGTTGATCCATTTTTCAAAATTGTGCACTTCTGCTCTTACAACATATAGTCTTCGAACTTATATTTGAAGTCATTTGATGTCGATGACTTTTATGAGCTTTTACATGTAATAACATTAATTAATATAATCTTTAAAAAAACATTTATTAATTGTAAAAACAAAATTGATGCCTAAAATCTCAATATTTTCTTGGCGTAAATTAAATATTAGCATTTACATATCAAATTACCACATAATATTTTAATTCTATTACATATCAAGTCTCACTTACAACTAGTGTGTCATTGATAAAGAAGGAAAATCTGCAACTCTTGCTTCCAAATATGTGTAACAGCCCGTAAATTGAAGTTGCTCACTTAATTAAAGCTAGACAAGGTCGATATAAAATAACATAGAAACTTACAATTTACGAGCTGCTACATTATTAGCATGGTCGTCGATTAGCAAAGGCAAATTGGGATATCATCCAAGTCTGAAAATTTTTTAAGGCCTAAAAATTTTATATGGTTGATATTAATTTGAAATAAATTTAGATATAATTTACATTTTTTGCTAAGTAATATGAGTTATTAGTGCTTTTTTAATAAATTAGTTTAAATATTAACAATAAAAAACAAAAGGTGTATTAAACCTTAAATTTTTAAAGATTTTTTTTTTTAACTTTTACTCCGAGCTCAACAATTCAACAATGAACGAAATGATGTTGATTGTATAATCAAATCACTTCCATTTAAAAGTATATCTCAAGGACAAAAATAATACATATTACTTTAGATGATGATTATAGAAATTATGTTTTATTGATAAAACTAAAAGTAAACATCTAATTAAGGACCAAAACAATTATTTTATACTAACTTAACAAGCCAATAAGATCCCTACTCAATTGAGACAAATCATGCATATAATCATTCATCCCAATAAGCCTAACCCAAAATGATGAAGGGTACTTATCAATCACATCTTGGCATTGTTGCCCATCATTCAATGCTGCTAAAGCACCCTTTTTGGCATTCCCATAAGCCTTAACATTTAAAGACTTTACAACCATTGGAATATCATTGTTAGTAGCAAGACCATAGAAATGAATACAAGTACTAACCACAATTTTCATTTTTGTAGGAGTTATGTTTTGTAGTGTTTGAACATAGTTTGAAGTGCCCTTAGCATGAGGGACAAGTATGCCAAGGGCTATTTGAGCAAACCCATATACACTTGCTCCGGCACTTCGTGGGTCTGATCGGAGAGTATAGACACAAAAACCGAAATCGGTCACCTTTCTACAAGTTAGTACTATTGGGTCGGTTTCACCCTTTAGCTTGGTCATCAAACCATTGCATGGAATAAATGGTGAGAATATGATCAAAGCTAAAAAAAGAGATATGTTTAATGTGAAGGGATGCATTTTGTAGTGACAATGGGGTTACGAATATGTTGATTTTGTGGGTTATTTAAAGTAACAATTTTTGTGAGAAACCATTTTATAAAGATACGATTTCAAAATAAGAAGTCCACATTCTTATTTTTTGTTCAATTTGTATTAATTGGGTTATTTAACCAATATGTGTAATGCGTTTTTTGGAGAGATCGCCTCTCACAACAATTTATATTAAATTTAACAATTTGAAAAAAATATGTCTCATTCTTTCTAAACTACTTGTAACATTTGACTTTACACATATATACTAAATATCTAATTATGTATACTAAAATTATAAAAATTTTGATATTAATAATGTTTGCCTATTGAGACGAAATCATACAAGATTTTACTTGATTATATTTTAATTTACTTGATTATAATTTTGATATTAATAATTTATAAAAATTAAGAGTAATAAAGGAATAACATAAAAATTACAATATTACCAGTAATTTAGAACCGAAGAAATGCATGCCTTTATTGAAAAACTCATAAAGTCACATTTTCTATGTGCCAATGGGATGACACATATTTACGAGAAAATTGTAAGGACATTAAAATTAGATAGTTAAATTAAGCTGAATTTATTGTGAATTTAAGTAAATAATTAAAGAAGTATAAGGTGTATAAACTCTATAAACTAAAAAAAAAAATCATCCCAAAATAATATGACAATGGGAGGAAAGATTACAATGACTTATAAAGAGTACACATACCATCTTTAAATTATCGATGTGAGATAATTAGTTAATACAAAATATATTAATAGAGCACAGAGAGAAAATAAGAGAAAATATGTGTTAATAGATTTATAAAGGGAGAAAATATGTATAGTTGTGTTAATAGATTATTAATAAGACCAAATAAAAAGGCGTTAGAGAATAAATTATGTAGATGAAATTAAAAAAAGTTAAAATATATGAATGAAATTAGAAGAAAATACTAGACTATTATCCAAAAATACAAATAATATAAATTAAATAAGACGAATCAAAATAAAAAAATGATATAAATTCAATAAAATAGAAGAACCAGTGCTAAATTCAAAATTTTTTTTAACTAACTGATGAACCAAAATTTATAATATTTAACGTTACTGTAACTTTTTCTCTTAAACCTCAAAAAAAGGTGTAGCAGCCACCACATCACCATAACTGCAGACTTGTATGTAACAGCTAAAAAATCGAATTGGGCATGAAAAACACGTAGACATGTCTCCCCTTTATATTCATTTTTATAAAAATAAGTAATCACAAATTTTCAAATAAGTCTATTTTGATGGACTGTTTTTATTTGGTGGATTTAATGTATATTTATAATTTTAAAGTTATCGCTTATAACTTTAAAATTATCATTTACACTTCATATGCTTTTATAATAATTAATTGTAACTTCAAAGTAGTGTCGATCCTAACAATTTATGAAAATAATATAGGACAAATTAAATCTATTATGTAGTATCAAGAAAGTTTTTTTTTTCCAAGTAAAAAGTTAATTAATGGTTACGAAGAATGAGAAAGTTGAAGTCATTCATTTATTCGGTACTTATTAGTGCGAATACAAATTGTTGTGAGAAACGGTCTCTCCGAGAGACACATTAGATATATGGCTTAAATAACTCAATTAATACAAACAAAAGAGAAAATAAGAATGTAGGCTTCTTATTTTGAGGTCGTCTCTTTGAAAGACGGTATTTCACAAAAGTAACTCTAATGCAAATTACTACTTCTTTAATATTTTATTTTTGAAGATTTTGTGATAACTAATTAATTCGATTGGGTTCCTTATCATCTGGGCCATACCTCTGTATCTATTATCAAAAAGCTGGGCTATTCAAGTCCATTTCTCTAGGCCCACATTTGATATTATACATGTTCCCGCTTGCAAAAATATGTGTCCTGAATTCTGATATTTTTTTTCCTTTAAATTAGGTATAAAAAATTGTTATTGTTGTAATTAAGAGTATATTTTATTTATTTATTGGATTAAAGAATAGGTTGGGGAAGAAGAGATTTTTGTGAGAACTAAACTTATGATATTATCTGAGATTTACAATACTATTTGTTATACAAAGTTTTAAATGAAACAGTCTTTCGATTAGACCATTTCCTATTAGATACATTTACTATTTTAAATTAAATGCTTATAATTTTAAAGTGATTAGTTTAGTTTTAGGGTGACTGATTACTTATAACTTTCAAATAATTAATTATAATTTTAAAGTGATTAATTAGAAAAATAAACTAATCATATAAGCTCTTCTCATGATGAAATAATCTCAAGACTTATTGTTTTTATTAATAAATAAACAAAAAGAAAGGAGAGAAAAAACTCAAATTACTTGCTCTCTTAAAACAATACCGAATTCTCTTTGCTCTAATTCAATTACTCAAATGACAATTATACATGAGAAAAAAAAAGCCGAAAGCAGGAAAGAGAAATAAGAACTCCCTCTTGTGAACTTCAAAACATACACAAATTTTAAGTTCGATTTTCAATTAGCCGTCTTTTTTCTCTCGGACTATTCGATATTTAAAAAAATCAAACCAAAAAATATGTCACTTTCTGTGTTGCGGTGAAGTATTATATTATCATTTCCGCACCTACTAATCTATTACATGCTTATTCTAATTTCTCCAACTATCTCAATCTTGTACCCTTTTTCTGCATCTTGCAATGCAATGTCATAAATTTAATTAAGCACCATTAAACAAGAACAACAAATAAAGATTGTATTTTTATTATACTTCTTGCTTCTAATTGACTTGCACATAACCCATGTCTTCAAAGTCCAAGTAAGTGAACTCCATCTCTTTTTCTCTCATTTTTCCTTTTGTTTTTGTCTGTCTGATCTTACTGTCATTTTCAGTTGTTTTAGATTAATTATTTCATCTTAAATGTTGATTTTGCTTCTGGGTTTTAGTGGGTTACTTTAATTTCAGTTGATTATCTGAATTTCCCATAAAAATCACACAATTACTTTATAATTCAAGTGATAAGAAAATACCCAGAAAAAAAATTCAAGATGGGCAATTTCTTTTACTATAAAAGATTAAATTTTTTGATAAATTTCTTGTAAAAAATGCAAATTTGTGCTGGAATTTGGATCTACCATTCTTGACCTATTCCTTGATTGCCATTATAAACATGGGTACTACTATGCTTCACTATATAAATATTTCCCAATTTTCATTTTGATTGTTTTTTTTCTAGAAATTCTGCAAATTTTGTTTATTTACTTTTTTGTTGCTGATCTGCAATTAGAATGTGTAATGATCACATTATGATCAATGGGCAGATCTGGTTTATCTGATACTCCCAGTAGCAAGACTGGAAGAACTACACCTAGAGTTGCCAAATTAGGAAAGCCAGGATCACTCAAGTCAGATGCAGATTCACCTTCTCTTATCCCTAATCCTCGACTATCGATCGATCGAACATCCCCAAGATCGGTTACCTCGAAGCCTACCATTACTCGAACCCCCATTCGACTCTCTACGCCTGAAGTACGTTCAGCTGATTCTCTGATCTCTCACTTTCAGTTTGGTTTTTACTGCTGTTCTATCAGTGTATCATGTACTTTGGAAGTTGCTGGTATGACTATAAGACCTATCTAGTACTATTTACTACTTCCTCTGATTTTTTTAGTCGCTACAGATATGACATGAAAATGTCACTATCTGTAGCAACTAGCAACTAATAAAACCAGAGGAAGTAGTATACATTTGGTGTAATTTTCGTAAGGACTAAAATTTTACTCCCTCCGTTCCAAACGAATTGCTAAAAGTACTAAGTGAGTGTTTTTTGAGGATTTGCGAAAAAATGTAGTACTTTTTGGGGAAGTGATCGTGAATCGGATGAAAAGGTAAGCTGGATGTGTGGATGAGAATTAAAGAACGACTGTGTCATAGCTAAAAATAGAAGTGTAGCAAATTCTATGGATAAACTAAAAAGGAAATTGTAGCAAATTTATGGGGGTAGAAAGAGTATATGTTTGTTGGCGATGTATGTGACTTGATATATTCAGGGCCGGCCCTATACCCATTCAAAAATATTAGAAAAACGAAGTTTTAATATTTAATACTTAGTGGCCTATGATTAATGTTTCCCCGTGCCTCACAAATCTCAGGGCTGACCCTGGATATGTTAGTTATATCTCTAGCTTCTATATAATGTCTAATTTTTAGATGTGGTTATGGTTTTGTTTTTAATTTCTGTTTTGATGATTGATGTCCATCTACTATTACTGTTGGAATAGTTGGTAGGAATGTGAAATTGTGAATTTGTATATTTGTTTTTGTTTGTTTTCTGTATCTAGTGCATCAAAAATGTTCATCTAGTTTCTATTCTAAAGCAAATATTTGTTGTTCTTTTAGAAGCCTCAGTCGCGTATTTTGAAGCCATCCGAGTTGCAGGCCCAATTATTAGCTGCACAAGATGATCTTAAGAAAGCAAAAGAAACCTTACTTTTGTATGAAAAAGAGAAGAATCAAGCACTCAATGAGTTGAAAGATGCAAAAAAACAAGCTGATGAGGCTAATGAGAAGCTTCAGGAGGCTTTGGTGGCTCAAAAACGGGCCGAAGATACTTCTGAGATCGAAAAATTCCGTGCTGTCGAGCTGGAACAAGCTGGAATTGAGGCTGCACAGAAGAAAGACGAGGAATGGAAGAAAGAGTTAGAAGCGCTGAGGAGTCAAAATGCTGCAGATAAGACTGCGCTTCTCGCAGCTGCGGAAGAACTCCAAAGGGCCAAGCAAGAGCTTGCCATGGTTACTGATGCCAAGAACCTGGCTCTTAGCCACGCCGATGATGCCACCATGATTGCTGAGCTTCATGCCAAAAAGGTTGAAACCCTGTCGGCAGAGCTTGCTAAGTTGAAGGGTTTGCTCGAGTCGAATGCCAACGATGGTGATACCGAGAATGGGATAGTTGTGGAATTGAGATCAGAATTGAGTTGTTTGAGGCAAGAACTTGAAAAGGCGAAAAACTTTGAGCAAGAACTTGTCAAGAAAGAAAATTCGTCTAAGACGATTGTGGGAGGATTAAGATCGGAGATAGAAACCCTTAAGGAAGAGCTTGACGCGGTGAAGGCATGTAAAGAGGGTATGGTTGAAAAAGAGAAGTCATATGAAAAGGTTGTGACGGAACTTAAATCGGAGATCGTCTCTCGGGAAGATGAGATCGAGAAGATAAAGACCCATGAGCAGGATTTGATTCATAAGGAAAAGTCTTACGAGAAGATGATTGAAGAACTTAAAATTGAGTTGGGTTCTCTACGAGAAGAGTTGAAGAAGCAAGAGGCTTTCAAAGAAGAGCTGATTAACAAAGAAGAATCTCGCGATAGGGTTATTTCTGAGCGAGATTTTGAAATTGATTCTCTAAAAAAGGAGCTCGAGAATGCGAAGAGCTTTGAAGGGCAGCTGGCCGAGAAGACTTCATTGTATGACCAGACTGTTACGGAGCTTAAGTCAGAGATAGATCTCCTAAATCACGAGCTTGAAAAGGCCGAGATTCTCAACGCAGAACTACTCGAGAGAGAGAAATTAAACGAGGTAATCACAAGAAACTGTGAAACGGAGATGCATTCTCTTCGGCAAAAGCTGGAATCGGCCAAGGGCTTTCAGGAGACATTGGTCGAGAAGGAAGAGGCTTATGAACAGCTAAATGTAGAGTTGGAAGCCGCTAGGATGGCCGAATCTTATGCTTTGAATCTCCTAGATGAATGCAAGAAGAGAGCCGAGGAACTTGAAAATAAGGTGGCAGAATCAAATAGACTGGAGAGATCAGCATCTGAATCATTGGAATCGATTATGAAACAGCTCGCGGGAAATAGTGATATGCTTCATGAGGCAGAATGTGAAATTTCGGCTCTTAAGGAGAAGGTATCTTTGTTGGAAATATCACTCGAGAAAAAGAAAACGGATTCGGAAGAATCAGAAAATCGTCTTCAAAAAGCAAATGAAGAAGTTAGAGTAGTAACCGAGAAATTAGACTCGTTAAGGTCTGGGCTCGAAATTATGTCCGAGGAGAAAGCTCAGGCTCTTGAGAATGAGAAACTTGCAGCCTGTAATGTTCAGGACCTGTTAGAAGAGAAAAATAAGCTCATTAATGAGCTTGATACGTTGAAAGAAGAAGAAGAAAAGAGCAAGAAAGCAATGGAGAGTTTGGCTTCGGCGTTGCATGAAGTTTCTGCCGAAGCGAGGGAGGCCAAAGAGAGCTTGCTATCAAGCCGAGCAGAGCATGAGAACTTCGAAATGCAAATCGAGCATCTTCAGCTTGTTTTGAAAGGAACGAGTGAGAACTATGAGGCCGTGCTTGAAGATTCAAAACGAGAGATCGATCAGCTTAAAAATACCGTAGAACAATCGAAGGTAGATTTTGATACTCAAATGGAAGATTTGAAGGTGGTTTTGAAGGCTTCAAATGAGAAATACGAGAACATGCTTGATGAGTCGAATCAGGAGATTGATCGTCTTTCGAAAGAGATGGAACAGTCGAAGCTCGGGCATCAAAACGAGAAGGCGAAGTGGGAGGTTAAAGAGATGGAGTTGAAAAACCGTGTTAAGACTCTGGAAGATGAGAAATCAACAATTAAAGAGTCGGGGATGAGTTATGAGGACGCTAAGGTAGAGTGGGAACAGAAAGAGCTGCAGCTGGTGAATAGTGTAAAACGATCGGAGGAAGAGAAGTCGTCTATGGAGAAGGAAATAATAAGGTTGGTTCATTTGCTTAGGGAAGCCGAGGAAAAGGCTTGTGCAGCTCGGGAAGAAGGATCCCAGCTAAGGAATTCACTCGGGGAGGCTATGTCAGAGTCGGTATCCTTAAAGGAAGCCCGTGATGAAGCTGAGGGCGAGACGTTAAAGTTAAAGGACGCTCTTTGTGGTAAAGAGAATGAATTGCAGATCATGATCCGAGAAAACGAGCAGCTTTGGGCTGCAGAAGATGCGAATGCCTGGAAGATAGACGAACTAACCAAGTTACTTGAAGAAGCTAAGTCCTACCAACGAACCAAAGAAAACGGAGAACTCTCAGATAGCGATAAAGAGTACGATATGCTTCCAAAAGTCGTTGAATTTTCAGAGGAAAATGGGCACACTAGTGAGCTTCCATCTCATGAAAACAAGGGAGTTAATGGGGTGAGTGAGGGTGATAAAAACGTTGTTTTGGCCGAGGCCGAGGCTGAGAACACAAAACCCACATCAACGGAGAATAAAGAGCAGGCGCATGATGATTCTCCGGAATCTGATATAAAGATGTGGGGCCGAGATGTTTCAACCGAGATGGAAGCAGAACAAGTGTCAGTGGATGACGAAGTTGATTACAAGGCTGAACGTGGTGAAAGTGTCGATCTAATGAACGAGATTTCATCAGATAACGGTGCAAACTCCGACTTGAAGCAGAAGAAGAAAAAACCGTTATATCGAAAATTTGGAAATCTACTCAAGAAGGGTATGAGCAACCAAAAGTAGGTATTTTAGGTAAGTGCAATATAGTAGTGTGAGTATATGTTTGTTCTATTGGCTTCTTTTGGAATGTAAAAGTATGGAGAAGCATGTAATATGATGCCTAGATTCTTTATTTTATTTTTTCTCAAGGTTGAGCCACCTTAAGAAGTAATTAGTGTGTGATTTGTTTTTCTAATCCAATGGATTAGTGGTCTAGATTTGTGCTTGAAAAGAAAGGGATTATAAATTTGTTCTAATCAATATGTTTATTTCTGGTAAAAGTGATTTGTGTACTGTGTAACTTGTAGACTGTATACTACAAAGTTGTTTGGTTTCATGGTAATTCAGTTGGAATTTCCTATTCACAAAGTTTTATGTGAGACGGTCTTACCATGACATGTATAGCTCAATAAGTGAATAATTAGCATATGCTCTTTGTTTTTGGGTCGTTTCATCAAAAAAACGGTCTATCAAAAGAATAGTTCATATCTATTTCATAGGAATTGCATATTTGTATAGTAGTTTAGTTAATTTGGGCAAATATAGAAAATGAAATTTGCCCTGAAAGTGCGAAGTCTCACAAAATGTAGGAATTTACTTACTAAACGGTTGTAGGTAATTTCGATTTTTTGTGTTAATTGTAAATTTTACTGTTTAACCGACGAAACAAGTAAAACTATTATATGAGAATCTGAAAAAGAAAATAAAGTTTAAAGAATAATAAATTATCATTCAATTTATGTTTCGTGTTAGCTAGCTTAACATTTCATTTACCAAACACATCAGCAACTAAGAGTAAATCTAAATCCGACCCGTTAGCATTCCTTATGTTAGTGAGCGGTGCTACATAAAACCACTGACAAAGTCAGATTATCAACAATTCTTCTCTTGTCCAATGCGGGTGATATTCGTATATTTCCTTTGTTCTGAAATACTTGTTACATTATAGTTATTAACATTATTTATCGCTCAAGCTTATTTTATAAATTGCTGCTAATATGTAACAATAAATACAGTCAAATATGATCTTGTTTGAATCGTTTATCTTAATACTCCCTCCGATTCAATTTACTTGTCCTATTTCCTTATTGGATAAATTCATCCTACTTGTCCTATTTCCTTTTTTATCACTGATTTTTTTACTTAAATATCATTTGTTCACACAAGTAATGATTAAAATACTTCCACTTACACTACTTAAAATACCCCAAGTACCTATTTTTAGATGGTCCTCTGCTTTCCTTAATTTATTGTCCAACCCAAAGGAATTAAATTGGAGGGAGTATTAAATATTTAGCACCGTGCCAATGACCGAAAACGGCTATCCTACATTCATGGAGCAATTACTCATGAAGTTATGATCAAATCATATAGCAACACTTGAAGAAAAACTGTACTCGGGAGTAAATTTCAATACGGCAATACTCCAGTTCCAGAGGAAGTAACCCTAAATTCCGAATTTAAACCATCAGTGTTTTAATCATCAAACTTGATGGCAAAAGTAATTGCGAAGACTTCAAATTGTGATAAAAAGGATCGACCAATAATGGCGTTACTTGCTGGTTTTTGACAGAATGGCATCTTCTTCGTCTCATGTAATCGAATTTGCGTCTTCGGAAGCCAACGTTAGTTTCTTCTCTTAAATTTGCTTTATTTACTTTGTCCTTGATTTTTAGGCATGAAATATATTTCAATTCTTTTTTATTCATGGAATTTGAAATGTATGGATGATTTATGTAATTAATGGTTTGATTTTTTGATGTTTAATATGTTAGCCTTGTTTTTGTCATCTATGGTTGGTAATTGGTATTAGTTTTGAATAGCTTAGGGTTAGTCAGAAATTGTGGTAGCATGGAAGAAATCAATCACTATTAAATTTGATAACAATGACAGATAATAACAAATAAAGATTCGCAAATCGTTGTACAAGATAAAATTGAAATAACATTAAAGATAAATTACATAATGAAACATTTAGCAATACTTTCCTCTGCGAGGTGTTTTCAACTGACAGAATTAGGGCTAAGTATTGAGTTACAGACTATTTAAAGTCACTTAAAACCCTAAATCTAACATGCCACTACCTGCACGAGTCTGAAAACCTAAGATTTACTGATTCAAAGGAAGATGCCTACAGCGCAACAGGGAAATGCTGACGCAGTGCTCGACAATCTGTTGAACATGAGGGTCAGGGATCATCAACCTTTCAGCATCTCAATTTCAAGAAATTAGACTAACCTCTGATTATCCGTAGAATATGAGGGTCAAGGATCATCAACCTCTCAGCATCTTAATTCAAGAAATTAGACTAACCTATGATTATCGGTTGAAAAGTTTTTTGTTGAGATTTGAGGAATAGTTCTCCTGAAAATTATAAAATGGATTGTGGCATTGTTTGCTTGGATGTCAGTTGAAATAGAGAGAGGGGAGAGATAGTTGACCACGAGAAGGGGATTAGAAATTGTATATTTTAATATAGATTGTGGCATTTTTTTTGGATTTGTTGGTTTGTTTAATGACAACAAAGTTAAAGCCTTAATCCCAAAAATTTGGATTGGTTGCATAAACCAAAACATTTAACATAAAGATCATCACTAAATTTAAATTATTGGTTTGTGTCAACTATGCCAAGCTGCAAGTGGATTTGTTTGGTATATTATTCATCAAAAATTTCCCGGACTTACTCCTACAAGAGGTAACTATGATAAGACTAGATGCTTTATATGCTCTTTACATGTCGGAAGTAGCATTTCTGTTAGACTATTAGTGCCTGTGAAAGCATAATTAAAAGTTAGCATGGCAGAACTTAGGCAAATCCTTAGGTTTGGAATTCCGTACTTCAAGTCAAACTGCTAGTTAGATGAGTCTTCCTGATACTACTGAATATTCATCCATTCTGATTAGCTTAAGTTTATTCATAGACATTCAACAATCTCTCTGTTTTCTAAATCTGCGCTTTTGTTTGTAATGGATAGATAGACGCATGTGTCTCTTAGAAATACTCACTAGTAGACTTGTACATGTGCAAAAGTGTTGTTGATGAGAAATTCTATCTCACTTCGAGGGATCGTTGTTTGCGTGAATAGGGCTTACGGACATGGCACGTGTGCATGCTAGAGTGTGTGTGTGTGTTCGCTGAGCCAATGTGCTTGCCTAGACCATGTGTGTTTGCTAAGCCTAGGTATGCGCTAGTGATCCAACCTTGCATCGTTAAACTAGGAGGCCAATCAAGCTCTAAAATTATGTCCTACCACTAATACTATGGGTAGTATAATGATAGTACGAGACCGTATCCACAAAGTCGGTTAATAAATGCATTTAGGTTGGTGGCTTAAAGATTTTTTAATTGGGGACTTGGATGATTGATAACACAATACAAAGATTAGCAACTAAGTGAAATTAAACAATCAAATGACTAAATCTAGAGGTTGGAGCTAATACATTAAATATAAGAGATTATGAGGTAAGCATGCACATTGACCAATGACTCACAACAAATCCACAAAGACATCACCTCCACATTTAGGTTTCGGTGAATTATGGTTGGAGATCTTGGCTAAGAGTGATGATTTTCGAGGCATTGAATTCAGCATGATTTTCAACTCACAACCACATATAACTCACAATCAAGCATTAACATGGAAAGCATTGCATGAACATACAAGTCATGGTGCTAAGTACATCTTCTAGAACTAACAAAGGGTTCCTAATAGCTGTCGGGCTTCTAGGTCATTCAACCACTAGTCTTGGTCGTGAAATCAAGTAGACAGCAATACATCAAGCAAGATTGACCATGGACAGGGACAGCTATCAGGACAAGTTAGGCACATCTCTAGTGCTAGTCTTTCCTCCTCTATGAACAAAGCTTCAAGGCCAAGAGCATTGATACCTAACCATCTTCCATAGGTCATATGAAAGCCAAAATCACCCTAATTATATTTAATCATCACCTAATTGTGCTAATGGATTATTAGGTCAGAACCTTGGAAATTAACTAGCACATAATTTCTACTCAAACGTGAAGAATGATAAAAGAGGACATAAGAATGATTAACTACTAATTAAGCAAATAATTAAACTAATTAAACATGATTAAAAAACTACTTAAGTGATTTAAATAATTAATTTCGTAAACTTGAAGATGATTCAACTACTAACATGAATTCAAAATACTTCAAAGAATAATACCATGAACATGAATAAGTGAATAATTATTGAGGAATATAAGAAGTTACTAGTTTGAAGATGTATGAACAAGATGAACTTCCACTAACTATACTCCAAAGCTTGAGAAGGCTCTAACTAAAGATTACAACAAAGATTACAACTAAAAGTTTGTAGATCACAACAAACTAATAGGTTAAGAAAAGACAACAATAAAAATAAGAAAGTAAGAACTATTACTAAAGATAAACTAAAACTAAACTAATGTGGATCCACTACACTTTTTCTCTCTACTTTCTCTTACTATAAATGAGAAGGGGCATAGAACCACGTGAAAATTGCTCAGCGGTAGCGGGCCGTGCTTAGAGCCTGACCAACATGAACATTATGCTGATGGAGAAAAGGGCAAACATTCATCAGCCTGACCCAATTGCCAAAATTTTGTTGGCTTTGTTTGTTTGCTGCGCTCAAGTTTGGGGGAAGAAGCGTAGTCCGATTGGGCTGCTGAAGCTGACCCACTCGGACATTAATGCTTTTGAGTCTATTGTACAAGCTCAAATGTTTATTGTCAAACCCTTGTCAAGCAGGCATGCACCTATACAATCTGTGTATGCCCCCTTTAGGATTGAAAAGCGCAAAAATCCATTCCACATTATATATTATATGGCCTATACACATGTCCAAAACTCCAAATTGTCAGCACTGTTTTTAAACTCTTGCTTAGTAATATCTTCTGGCCCGCTTCTTTTATGTTGCCATCTATAATGAAACTAAGAAGGAAATGGTGGATAGAATAGTGATCACATGTCTTGTGTCAGCGTTCAGTTTTATTTCAGTTTTAATATTTGCAACAAGATTAGTGTCACAAAAATCACAACATATTCATTTTGTATGTGGCAACCATAATATATGTAAAAATATATTTGATGACCTACTTTTGGATAATACTTGCCATAATCAAAAGAACAACTTCCATCACAAAGTCCAAAATTGTATTTCCATCCTCCGCCTGAATAATCTCATACATTGTTGGGAATTACCACAATAAGGGTAGCACCAACTTTAATGATCCAAGGAAAGCATGTTCTGAAATTTGCTTTAATCCTTGTTCTCAATAATCTCATACATTGTTGGGAGTTACCACAATCAGGGTAGCTCTAACTTTAATGATCCAAGGAAAGCATATTCTGAAATTTTCTTTAATCCTTGTTCTCAATGGGCTCAATTTGGGCAACTGATGGTACAAGTACTATAACTTGCTTCTTCTTCGTTATCATCATCATCATACTAATCTTCTAACCCTGGTGAGCTGAACATAAGCAACGCTGGCCGCTGGGGGCAGTCTGTATAACTTGCTTCTTCTAATCTGCAAGTATGTTATTGCTGCATTTTGTGGGTGCTACGTGAGTTTAGGAACTCATTTTTAGCTCTCATATACAACTTGAACTTAACTCGATCAATGAGTGCCTCGAGCTCAAACTTGACCCAATATATATCAGTAAGTTGAGTGAAGTAGTTTCAAATTTAATGAACTGGTGAGGAGCTTGCTAACTTTTCAATCATTATAAACTAAATATTTTAGCATTTAAAACTTAACATTTTTCCAAAACGAAAAATTAAATTTTTTATAAGCTACTTAATTTGGTTATAAAATTATTGCCAATAATTTATGGTCGCGACTCGTGACTAGCTTGAACTGTACTTGTAGTGTAACTAGTGTTCAAGTAAGACATTTTTAGGCTATAAAAAATTATCTCAACTTAACACTTAAATGATTTGAGCGAAGCAGAGCAAGTTGTAACCTTGAAATACACAGAGCTTTTCTGATGCAATTATAGGTAGCCCACAATCCAAGTCAAAAGAAGAACAACATAATTGCATCATTGTGCTTACTCAACCCATTGAACCTATGAAGTGCTTGGAAAATAAAGAGGATGATCATCAAAATAGACTAAGCATAAACATGGAATTAAGACAAAGACAAGAAGGAACACAAGGAAGTCTCCTAACAGCCATCAAGCAAAACAGGAACATGAACCAGTTCCCAAGTCTACAAACAGCAGAATCAACAAAACATCACATTGCCTGCCAGCCTACCTTTTGAGCATTAGAACGTCTAGCTTTGTGCATGCATGAGCATGGAGATCCAAGGAATGGCATCTCTAGACATGGAAGATTACACCAAGACTCAGAGGCATCACAACGGACCCTCACAGAAGCCACAAGACCAGCTCCAAGGTCGCTTGTTCGCCTGACGTTTGATAATGGCTGATTCAAAGGGCAATCAAGCTGCCAGCCATCATCCACTGAGCAGCTGACCTTGAGGTCCTTCCACAGAGTCAACCTGAGCATCCCAAGGTACACTAAGGGCAGTTTTGGAATCTCTATACATGGACCTTTCCATCAAGCCCTCAAGTGCCTCCCAACGATGACAGCAAGACACCAAGAAAGGGAGCTGAAGGTCCCCTGTCAGACAGGAACAGGCTGGAAGTTTTAGTTAGCATTCTGTTTTGTTGTTTTGTTTTTCTTAATTGTACACGTGTTTTAATTTTAGGCTTTGAGTTAGTTTTGTTTGTTAGCCTACTAAAACTAGCCGTTAATAATCCTCTATAAAAGGACATGATCATTGTAACATAAACTTAGTTTAAGTTTTGATTAATACAGATTTTCTTCAAAGTAATTGTTGTTTCAATTACATCTCTGAGTGTGTTCTTTGTGAGTGAAGCAAAGAGTCATTCAGTTTGTTCCACGAGGGTTAGGAGAGTGAATCTTAATCTTAGTGTGAGGAAGAGGCCAATTGGTTGAGTGAAGACCAATTTGTTTCTATCCACGACATAGAACCATCCCCACGGATTGTTCTAGTCACCCTTCTGTTTTCGCACAAAACAGAAGGTTTGTTGTTCTTTGTGTACATTCATAGTGTTCTTGGCCATATTCTTGAAGGCATTGAGGAGGTTCTTGGATCATTCCACCCCGTACATGCATCAACTTGGTATCAGAGCCGCGTTTCGAGGAGGGACACGATCAAGAAGAGTCGAGAAGATCAGGTAAAAGAGGGCAATATACACACCTGGTAAGAACAATTTGGAAAATCAGGTTGTGCCATTTTTTTGTTCAATTTCACGAATACAGGTACGAATTCGATCTTATACTTTTATAATTCGATCCTTCTTTGTTAATTACTCATTTTTGATTAAGAAATACGCATTATATCTTGTCGTTGTACGAATTTGATTGTAAAAAGAAAAAATCTGGAAAACTGATTGTTGAATGAATGAATGTGTATCACTTTAATTTCTGAAAAATTTGTTTCTGAACCATTATACGTATCAAATTGTGTCCATTAAGCCATTTGAATTCAATTCTTGAATGTCCCGAATGCATACTCATTGAAATTTGATGACAATTGCGATTTAAACATTCGAACCAAAGTCTTCGCTGAGAAAACTGGTATACGCGATTTTGATTCTTGTAATTTGATTCCTTGATTGTTGTGAACGTGATTTCTGATGGGAATTGGATTGAATTTGTTGTGAATCATTGAGTATTACGTTTTTCTTTCAAAGATTGATCATAACAATCTGATTTGCGAAATTTATTCTGAAAAATTAGGGTTTGGTATTTGTGGATTTATCTTTGTTCTGAAATTTTAAGGTTTGCACTTGTTGTTGCGTTAATTGTCTGAAACAATTAATATCATTAGGCTAATCATTGAATTCATGTGCGAAATTTGTAATCCATGATATCACATTCTTGGTTTTTCATTGCACAATCACAATTAAAAACAGAAAACCAAGTTAGGGTCAGAATTCCTTTTGTTGCCCAGAAATTCATGTGCATTGATCACTTTTGTGAGAAATTTTGTTCTTCTTTCTGTATCTTTGACTAAAATTGATTCTAATCAAGAGATTTTCGTGTAAAAATTTCAAAAAAATCCAAACTCTAAGTTTCTGGGTGCTTTCCCTCTTGCTGCTGGCAGTAGACAGTAACTCCTTTTGTGCTGTATCATTGTGTATTCATCTTTGTTCCTGATATATTGTGGTATTGAGGACAAGATGCATACTGAGGAGAGATTGAATAAGATGGCTCTTGCCATTACACAACTCACATGTGCAGTGACCAACCTTG
Source organism: Amaranthus tricolor (assembly GCF_026212465.1). Classification (NCBI taxonomy): domain Eukaryota; kingdom Viridiplantae; phylum Streptophyta; class Magnoliopsida; order Caryophyllales; family Amaranthaceae; genus Amaranthus; species Amaranthus tricolor. The sequence continues at coordinate 23,914,392 of NC_080051.1, read as the reverse complement.
TTCTAAATGAGGGAAGATTAACAAATCTTACACCCCTACCTCCATGCACGACCATGACTACTCCTACAAAACAAAACAAAACAAGATATGTGCTGACCAAACGTGACGGGTATGAGGAAGTTCAGATTAGGAGAGGATCTAGGCATTTGGTCATAAGAAAAACTAATGAGAAACAAGACCAACAGCAAAATAAAAAATTGAAAGCAATAGAGGATGCACCAGTAGACCTTGAATTGACTAAGCCTACGAATGTTGATGATATTGAGATAAATAAAGTGTCTTTGAAAAATCCATATGCATACTGTAATGAAAATGATTTTCACTTCATGAACAATAAGGAAACGAGCTGTCTTGTGAATAAAAGCTTCACCACAGAGATTAGTGAGGAACAAGTGAAACAACAAACCAACACATTGAATTCAGTACAAGATGAAGCACTAGACACTGAACTGATTAAGATTATACATGTTGATAATGTTGAATTAAACAAACTGCACTTGCAAGCTTTATCTACATGCTGTGAGATGAATGGTTTTTGTTTCATAGAAGATACAATTGCTGACTTTGCTGTTTGTTGTAGGTACCATACAGATGAGATACAGCAAGCTGTAGGAACCTTACAACAAGAAGAACAAAACAAAGCCAAAGCAGCAAGTGTTAGCAAGCACAATAAGCAGCAGAACAACATTGTAGCTGAGAATCTTCTGAAGTTCAACGGAATTTTGGAAACCTTCAACGTGGATGACCACAATAAGCATAAGGGTAACGCAGAATTGAGGACAATTCTGTTTAAAGAAGGAGGGATTGATGCAATTATAGGTAGCCCACAATCCAAGTCAAAAGAAGAACAGCATAATTGCATCATTGTGCTTACTCAACCCATTGAACCTATGAAGTGCTTGGAAAATAAAGAGGATGATCATCAAAATAGACTAAGCATAAACATGGAATTAAGACAAAGACAAGAAGGAACACAAGGAAGTCTCCTAACAGCCATCAAGCAAAACAGGAACATGAACCAGTTCCCAAGTCTACAAACAGCAGAATCAACAAAACATCACATTGCCTGCCAGCCTACCTTTCGAGCATTAGAACGTCTAGCTTTGTGCATGCATGAGCATGGAGATCCAAGGAATGGCATCTCTAGACATGTAAGATTACACCAAGACTCAGAGGCATCACAACGGACCCTCACAGAAGCCACAAGACCAGCTCCAAGGTCGCTTGTTCGCCTGACGTTTGATAATGGCTGATTCAAAGGGCAATCAAGCTGCCAGCCATCATCCACTGAGCAGCTGACCTTGAGGTCCTTCCACAGAGTCAACCTGAGCATCCCAAGGTACACTAAGGGCAGTTTTGGAATCTCTATACATGGACCTTTCCATCAAGCCCTCAAGTGCCTCCCAACGATGACAGCAAGACACCAAGAAAGGGAGCTGAAGGTCCCCTGTCAGACAGGAACAGGCTGGAAGTTTTAGTTAGCATTCTGTTTTGTTGTTTTGTTTTTCTTAATTGTACACGTGTTTTAATTTTAGGCTTTGAGTTAGTTTTGTTTGTTAGCCTACTAAAACTAGCCGTTAATAATCCTCTATAAAAGGACATGATCATTGTAACATAAACTTAGTTTAAGTTTTGATTAATACAGATTTTCTTCAAAGTAATTGTTGTTTCAATTACATCTCTGAGTGTGTTCTTTGTGAGTGAAGCAAAGAGTCATTCAGTTTGTTCCACGAGGGTTAGGAGAGTGAATCTTAATCTTAGTGTGAGGAAGAGGCCAATTGGTTGAGTGAAGACCAATTTGTTTCTATCCACGACATAGAACCATCCCCACGGATTGTTCTAGTCACCCTTCTGTTTTCGCACAAAACAGAAGGTTTGTTGTTCTTTGTGTACATTCATAGTGTTCTTGGCCATATTCTTGAAGGCATTGAGGAGGTTCTTGGATCATTCCACCCCGTACATGCATCAACTTGGTATCAGAGCCGCGTTTCGAGGAGGGACACGATCAAGAAGAGTCGAGAAGATCAGGTAAAAGAGGGCAATATACACACCTGGTAAGAACAATTTGGAAAATCAGGTTGTGCCATTTTTTTGTTCAATTTCACGAATACAGGTACGAATTCGATCTTATACTTTTATAATTCGATCCTTCTTTGTTAATTACTCATTTTTGATTAAGAAATACGCATTATATCTTGTCGTTGTACGAATTTGATTGTAAAAAGAAAAAATCTGGAAAACTGATTGTTGAATGAATGAATGTGTATCACTTTAATTTCTGAAAAATTTGTTTCTGAACCATTATACGTATCAAATTGTGTCCATTAAGCCATTTGAATTCAATTCTTGAATGTCCCGAATGCATACTCATTGAAATTTGATGACAATTGCGATTTAAACATTCGAACCAAAGTCTTCGCTGAGAAAACTGGTATACGCGATTTTGATTCTTGTAATTTGATTCCTTGATTGTTGTGAACGTGATTTCTGATGGGAATTGGATTGAATTTGTTGTGAATCATTGAGTATTACGTTTTTCTTTCAAAGATTGATCATAACAATCTGATTTGCGAAATTTATTCTGAAAAATTAGGGTTTGGTATTTGTGGATTTATCTTTGTTCTGAAATTTTAAGGTTTGCACTTGTTGTTGCGTTAATTGTCTGAAACAATTAATATCATTAGGCTAATCATTGAATTCATGTGCGAAATTTGTAATCCATGATATCACATTCTTGGTTTTTCATTGCACAATCACAATTAAAAACAGAAAACCAAGTTAGGGTCAGAATTCCTTTTGTTGCCCAGAAATTCATGTGCATTGATCACTTTTGTGAGAAATTTTGTTCTTCTTTCTGTATGTTTGACTAAAATTGATTCTAATCAAGAGATTTTCGTGTAAAAATTTCAAAAAAATCCAAACTCTAAGTTTCTGGGTGCTTTCCCTCTTGCTGCTGGCAGTAGACAGTAACTCCTTTTGTGCTGTATCATTGTGTATTCATCTTTGTTCCTGATATATTGTGGTATTGAGGACAAGATGCATACTGAGGAGAGATTGAATAAGATGGCTCTTGCCATTACACAACTCACATGTGCAGTGACCAACCTTGTTCTAAATGAGGGAAGATTAACAAATCTTACACCCCTACCTCCATGCACGACCATGACTACTCCTACAAAACAAAACAAAACAAGATATGTGCTGACCAAACGTGACGGGTATGAGGAAGTTCAGATTAGGAGAGGATCTAGGCATTTGGTCATAAGAAAAACTAATGAGAAACAAGACCAACAGCAAAATAAAAAATTGAAAGCAATAGAGGATGCACCAGTAGACCTTGAATTGACTAAGCCTACGAATGTTGATGATATTGAGATAAATAAAGTGTCTTTGAAAAATCCATATGCATACTGTAATGAAAATGATTTTCACTTCATGAACAATAAGGAAACGAGCTGTCTTGTGAATAAAAGCTTCACCACAGAGATTAGTGAGGAACAAGTGAAACAACAAACCAACACATTGAATTCAGTACAAGATGAAGCACTAGACACTGAACTGATTAAGACTATACATGTTGATAATGTTGAATTAAACAAACTGCACTTGCAAGCTTTATCTACATGCTGTGAGATGAATGGTTTTTGTTTCATAGAAGATACAAATGCTGACTTTGCTGTTTGTTGTAGGTACCATACAGATGAGATACAGCAAGCTGTAGGAACCTTACAACAAGAAGAACAAAACAAAGCCAAAGCAGCAAGTGTTAGCAAGCACAATAAGCAGCAGAACAACATTGTAGCTGAGAATCTTCTGAAGTTCAACGGAATTTTGGAAACCTTCAACGTGGATGACCACAATAAGCATAAGGGTAACGCAGAATTGAGGACAATTCTGTTTAAAGAAGGAGGGACTGATGCAATTATAGGTAGCCCACAATCCAAGTCAAAAGAAGAACAGCATAATTGCATCATTGTGCTTACTCAACCCATTGAACCTATGAAGTGCTTGGAAAATAAAGAGGATGATCATCAAAATAGACTAAGCATAAACATGGAATTAAGACAAAGACAAGAAGGAACACAAGGAAGTCTCCTAACAGCCATCAAGCAAAACAGGAACATGAACCAGTTCCCAAGTCTACAAACAGCAGAATCAACAAAACATCACATTGCCTGCCAGCCTACCTTTCGAGCATTAGAACGTCTAGCTTTGTGCATGCATGAGCATGGAGATCCAAGGAATGGCATCTCTAGACATGTAAGATTACACCAAGACTCAGAGGCATCACAACGGACCCTCACAGAAGCCACAAGACCAGCTCCAAGGTCGCTTGTTCGCCTGACGTTTGATAATGGCTGATTCAAAGGGCAATCAAGCTGCCAGCCATCATCCACTGAGCAGCTGACCTTGAGGTCCTTCCACAGAGTCAACCTGAGCATCCCAAGGTACACTAAGGGCAGTTTTGGAATCTCTATACATGGACCTTTCCATCAAGCCCTCAAGTGCCTCCCAACGATGACAGCAAGACACCAAGAAAGGGAGCTGAAGGTCCCCTGTCAGACAGGAACAGGCTGGAAGTTTTAGTTAGCATTCTGTTTTGTTGTTTTGTTTTTCTTAATTGTACACGTGTTTTAATTTTAGGCTTTGAGTTAGTTTTGTTTGTTAGCCTACTAAAACTAGCCGTTAATAATCCTCTATAAAAGGACATGATCATTGTAACATAAACTTAGTTTAAGTTTTGATTAATACAGATTTTCTTCAAAGTAATTGTTGTTTCAATTACATCTCTGAGTGTGTTCTTTGTGAGTGAAGCAAAGAGTCATTCAGTTTGTTCCACGAGGGTTAGGAGAGTGAATCTTAATCTTAGTGTGAGGAAGAGGCCAATTGGTTGAGTGAAGACCAATTTGTTTCTATCCACGACATAGAACCATCCCCACGGATTGTTCTAGTCACCCTTCTGTTTTCGCACAAAACAGAAGGTTTGTTGTTCTTTGTGTACATTCATAGTGTTCTTGGCCATATTCTTGAAGGCATTGAGGAGGTTCTTGGATCATTCCACCCCGTACATGCATCAACTTGGTATCAGAGCCGCGTTTCGAGGAGGGACACGATCAAGAAGAGTCGAGAAGATCAGGTAAAAGAGGGCAATATACACACCTGGTAAGAACAATTTGGAAAATCAGGTTGTGCCATTTTTTTGTTCAATTTCACGAATACAGGTACGAATTCGATCTTATACTTTTATAATTCGATCCTTCTTTGTTAATTACTCATTTTTGATTAAGAAATACGCATTATATCTTGTCGTTGTACGAATTTGATTGTAAAAAGAAAAAATCTGGAAAACTGATTGTTGAATGAATGAATGTGTATCACTTTAATTTCTGAAAAATTTGTTTCTGAACCATTATACGTATCAAATTGTGTCCATTAAGCCATTTGAATTCAATTCTTGAATGTCCCGAATGCATACTCATTGAAATTTGATGACAATTGCGATTTAAACATTCGAACCAAAGTCTTCGCTGAGAAAACTGGTATACGCGATTTTGATTCTTGTAATTTGATTCCTTGATTGTTGTGAACGTGATTTCTGATGGGAATTGGATTGAATTTGTTGTGAATCATTGAGTATTACGTTTTTCTTTCAAAGATTGATCATAACAATCTGATTTGCGAAATTTATTCTGAAAAATTAGGGTTTGGTATTTGTGGATTTATCTTTGTTCTGAAATTTTAAGGTTTGCACTTGTTGTTGCGTTAATTGTCTGAAACAATTAATATCATTAGGCTAATCATTGAATTCATGTGCGAAATTTGTAATCCATGATATCACATTCTTGGTTTTTCATTGCACAATCACAATTAAAAACAGAAAACCAAGTTAGGGTCAGAATTCCTTTTGTTGCCCAGAAATTCATGTGCATTGATCACTTTTGTGAGAAATTTTGTTCTTCTTTCTGTATCTTTGACTAAAATTGATTCTAATCAAGAGATTTTCGTGTAAAAATTTCAAAAAAATCCAAACTCTAAGTTTCTGGGTGCTTTCCCTCTTGCTGCTGGCAGTAGACAGTAACTCCTTTTGTGCTGTATCATTGTGTATTCATCTTTGTTCCTGATATATTGTGGTATTGAGGACAAGATGCATACTGAGGAGAGATTGAATAAGATGGCTCTTGCCATTACACAACTCACATGTGCAGTGACCAACCTTGTTCTAAATGAGGGAAGATTAACAAATCTTACACCCCTACCTCCATGCACGACCATGACTACTCCTACAAAACAAAACAAAACAAGATATGTGCTGACCAAACGTGACGGGTATGAGGAAGTTCAGATTAGGAGAGGATCTAGGCATTTGGTCATAAGAAAAACTAATGAGAAACAAGACCAACAGCAAAATAAAAAATTGAAAGCAATAGAGGATGCACCAGTAGACCTTGAATTGACTAAGCCTACGAATGTTGATGATATTGAGATAAATAAAGTGTCTTTGAAAAATCCATATGCATACTGTAATGAAAATGATTTTCACTTCATGAACAATAAGGAAACGAGCTGTCTTGTGAATAAAAGCTTCACCACAGAGATTAGTGAGGAACAAGTGAAACAACAAACCAACACATTGAATTCAGTACAAGATGAAGCACTAGACACTGAACTGATTAAGACTATACATGTTGATAATGTTGAATTAAACAAACTGCACTTGCAAGCTTTATCTACATGCTGTGAGATGAATGGTTTTTGTTTCATAGAAGATACAAATGCTGACTTTGCTGTTTGTTGTAGGTACCATACAGATGAGATACAGCAAGCTGTAGGAACCTTACAACAAGAAGAACAAAACAAAGCCAAAGCAGCAAGTGTTAGCAAGCACAATAAGCAGCAGAACAACATTGTAGCTGAGAATCTTCTGAAGTTCAACGGAATTTTGGAAACCTTCAACGTGGATGACCACAATAAGCATAAGGGTAACGCAGAATTGAGGACAATTCTGTTTAAAGAAGGAGGGACTGATGCAATTATAGGTAGCCCACAATCCAAGTCAAAAGAAGAACAGCATAATTGCATCATTGTGCTTACTCAACCCATTGAACCTATGAAGTGCTTGGAAAATAAAGAGGATGATCATCAAAATAGACTAAGCATAAACATGGAATTAAGACAAAGACAAGAAGGAACACAAGGAAGTCTCCTAACAGCCATCAAGCAAAACAGGAACATGAACCAGTTCCCAAGTCTACAAACAGCAGAATCAACAAAACATCACATTGCCTGCCAGCCTACCTTTCGAGCATTAGAACGTCTAGCTTTGTGCATGCATGAGCATGGAGATCCAAGGAATGGCATCTCTAGACATGTAAGATTACACCAAGACTCAGAGGCATCACAACGGACCCTCACAGAAGCCACAAGACCAGCTCCAAGGTCGCTTGTTCGCCTGACGTTTGATAATGGCTGATTCAAAGGGCAATCAAGCTGCCAGCCATCATCCACTGAGCAGCTGACCTTGAGGTCCTTCCACAGAGTCAACCTGAGCATCCCAAGGTACACTAAGGGCAGTTTTGGAATCTCTATACATGGACCTTTCCATCAAGCCCTCAAGTGCCTCCCAACGATGACAGCAAGACACCAAGAAAGGGAGCTGAAGGTCCCCTGTCAGACAGGAACAGGCTGGAAGTTTTAGTTAGCATTCTGTTTTGTTGTTTTGTTTTTCTTAATTGTACACGTGTTTTAATTTTAGGCTTTGAGTTAGTTTTGTTTGTTAGCCTACTAAAACTAGCCGTTAATAATCCTCTATAAAAGGACATGATCATTGTAACATAAACTTAGTTTAAGTTTTGATTAATACAGATTTTCTTCAAAGTAATTGTTGTTTCAATTACATCTCTGAGTGTGTTCTTTGTGAGTGAAGCAAAGAGTCATTCAGTTTGTTCCACGAGGGTTAGGAGAGTGAATCTTAATCTTAGTGTGAGGAAGAGGCCAATTGGTTGAGTGAAGACCAATTTGTTTCTATCCACGACATAGAACCATCCCCACGGATTGTTCTAGTCACCCTTCTGTTTTCGCACAAAACAGAAGGTTTGTTGTTCTTTGTGTACATTCATAGTGTTCTTGGCCATATTCTTGAAGGCATTGAGGAGGTTCTTGGATCATTCCACCCCGTACATGCATCAACTTGGTATCAGAGCCGCGTTTCGAGGAGGGACACGATCAAGAAGAGTCGAGAAGATCAGGTAAAAGAGGGCAATATACACACCTGGTAAGAACAATTTGGAAAATCAGGTTGTGCCATTTTTTTGTTCAATTTCACGAATACAGGTACGAATTCGATCTTATACTTTTATAATTCGATCCTTCTTTGTTAATTACTCATTTTTGATTAAGAAATACGCATTATATCTTGTCGTTGTACGAATTTGATTGTAAAAAGAAAAAATCTGGAAAACTGATTGTTGAATGAATGAATGTGTATCACTTTAATTTCTGAAAAATTTGTTTCTGAACCATTATACGTATCAAATTGTGTCCATTAAGCCATTTGAATTCAATTCTTGAATGTCCCGAATGCATACTCATTGAAATTTGATGACAATTGCGATTTAAACATTCGAACCAAAGTCTTCGCTGAGAAAACTGGTATACGCGATTTTGATTCTTGTAATTTGATTCCTTGATTGTTGTGAACGTGATTTCTGATGGGAATTGGATTGAATTTGTTGTGAATCATTGAGTATTACGTTTTTCTTTCAAAGATTGATCATAACAATCTGATTTGCGAAATTTATTCTGAAAAATTAGGGTTTGGTATTTGTGGATTTATCTTTGTTCTGAAATTTTAAGGTTTGCACTTGTTGTTGCGTTAATTGTCTGAAACAATTAATATCATTAGGCTAATCATTGAATTCATGTGCGAAATTTGTAATCCATGATATCACATTCTTGGTTTTTCATTGCACAATCACAATTAAAAACAGAAAACCAAGTTAGGGTCAGAATTCCTTTTGTTGCCCAGAAATTCATGTGCATTGATCACTTTTGTGAGAAATTTTGTTCTTCTTTCTGTATCTTTGACTAAAATTGATTCTAATCAAGAGATTTTCGTGTAAAAATTTCAAAAAAATCCAAACTCTAAGTTTCTGGGTGCTTTCCCTCTTGCTGCTGGCAGTAGACAGTAACTCCTTTTGTGCTGTATCATTGTGTATTCATCTTTGTTCCTGATATATTGTGGTATTGAGGACAAGATGCATACTGAGGAGAGATTGAATAAGATGGCTCTTGCCATTACACAACTCACATGTGCAGTGACCAACCTTGTTCTAAATGAGGGAAGATTAACAAATCTTACACCCCTACCTCCATGCACGACCATGACTACTCCTACAAAACAAAACAAAACAAGATATGTGCTGACCAAACGTGACGGGTATGAGGAAGTTCAGATTAGGAGAGGATCTAGGCATTTGGTCATAAGAAAAACTAATGAGAAACAAGACCAACAGCAAAATAAAAAATTGAAAGCAATAGAGGATGCACCAGTAGACCTTGAATTGACTAAGCCTACGAATGTTGATGATATTGAGATAAATAAAGTGTCTTTGAAAAATCCATATGCATACTGTAATGAAAATGATTTTCACTTCATGAACAATAAGGAAACGAGCTGTCTTGTGAATAAAAGCTTCACCACAGAGATTAGTGAGGAACAAGTGAAACAACAAACCAACACATTGAATTCAGTACAAGATGAAGCACTAGACACTGAACTGATTAAGACTATACATGTTGATAATGTTGAATTAAACAAACTGCACTTGCAAGCTTTATCTACATGCTGTGAGATGAATGGTTTTTGTTTCATAGAAGATACAATTGCTGACTTTGCTGTTTGTTGTAGGTACCATACAGATGAGATACAGCAAGCTGTAGGAACCTTACAACAAGAAGAACAAAACAAAGCCAAAGCAGCAAGTGTTAGCAAGCACAATAAGCAGCAGAACAACATTGTAGCTGAGAATCTTCTGAAGTTCAACGGAATTTTGGAAACCTTCAACGTGGATGACCACAATAAGCATAAGGGTAACGCAGAATTGAGGACAATTCTGTTTAAAGAAGGAGGGACTGATGCAATTATAGGTAGCCCACAATCCAAGTCAAAAGAAGAACAGCATAATTGCATCATTGTGCTTACTCAACCCATTGAACCTATGAAGTGCTTGGAAAATAAAGAGGATGATCATCAAAATAGACTAAGCATAAACATGGAATTAAGACAAAGACAAGAAGGAACACAAGGAAGTCTCCTAACAGCCATCAAGCAAAACAGGAACATGAACCAGTTCCCAAGTCTACAAACAGCAGAATCAACAAAACATCACATTGCCTGCCAGCCTACCTTTCGAGCATTAGAACGTCTAGCTTTGTGCATGCATGAGCATGGAGATCCAAGGAATGGCATCTCTAGACATGGAAGATTACACCAAGACTCAGAGGCATCACAACGGACCCTCACAGAAGCCACAAGACCAGCTCCAAGGTCGCTTGTTCGCCTGACGTTTGATAATGGCTGATTCAAAGGGCAATCAAGCTGCCAGCCATCATCCACTGAGCAGCTGACCTTGAGGTCCTTCCACAGAGTCAACCTGAGCATCCCAAGGTACACTAAGGGTAGTTTTGGAATCTCTATACATGGACCTTTCCATCAAGCCCTCAAGTGCCTCCCAACGATGACAGCAAGACACCAAGAAAGGGAGCTGAAGGTCCCCTGTCAGACAGGGTCAGGCTGGAAGTTTTAGTTAACATTCTGTTTTGTTGTTTTGTTTTTCTTAATTGTACACGTGTTTTTATTTTAGGCTTTGAGTTAGTTTTGTTTGTTAGCCTACTAAAACTAGCCGTTAATAATCCTCTATAAAAGGACATGATCATTGTAACATAAACTTAGTTTAAGTTTTGATTAATACAGATTTTCTTCAAAGTAATTGTTGTTTCAATTACATCTCTGAGTGTGTTCTTTGTGAGTGAAGCAAAGAGTCATTCAGTTTGTTCCACGAGGGTTAGGAGAGTGAATCTTAATCTTAGTGTGAGGAAGAGGCCAATTGGTTGAGTGAAGACCAATTTGTTTCTATCCACGACATAGAACCATCCCCACGGATTGTTCTAGTCACCCTTCTGTTTTCGCACAAAACAGAAGGTTTGTTGTTCTTTGTGTACATTCATAGTGTTCTTGGCCATATTCTTGAAGGCATTGAGGAGGTTCTTGGATCATTCCACCCCGTACATGCATCAACTTGGTATCAGAGCCGCGTTTCGAGGAGGGACACGATCAAGAAGAGTCGAGAAGATCAGGTAAAAGAGGGCAATATACACACCTGGTAAGAACAATTTGGAAAATCAGGTTGTGCCATTTTTTTGTTCAATTTCACGAATACAGGTACGAATTCGATCTTGTACTTTTATAATTCGATCCTTCTTTGTTAATTACTCATTTTTGATTAAGAAATACGCATTATATCTTGTCGTTGTACGAATTTGATTGTAAAAAGAAAAAAGGTGAAAAAAGGTGAAATACGCATTATATCCTGCTTTTCCTTCCCCTTTGTCTCTAAACTGTAGCAGACATCAAGGAGGATATGGTCCTGGTTATGTAATTTTCATTATTGAAATAGTTAGAGTTGGTTAGACCAAAAGGTGAAATATTGGGGGTATATAAAGAAAAGAATATCAAATAAGGAAATATTTCAATTTATACCCACAAAAAGGATGGACAAAAGTAGAAATAGGGACAAACAAAAATAGAGATATAAACGTAAATAGGGAAAAACAGAAAGAGACGAACAAAAATAGAAATAGGGATAAACATAGAGACAAAGAAAAATGTAAATAGGGAGAAACCAATAAAAACAATGGGAGTTGCCAAACAAAAAATATTGGAATGGAATGGTATTATAACACTTTTCAATTTGGCAATTGTTTGTTGAAAATTGAAATCGTGTAGAAGTAATATATGGAAGCAGTATGTTGTGTAGCTCAAGTTGTTTTGTTGAAAGATAAAGGCCACATTTACAATAGTTTCAGCCTTTCAGGATATATGGAAGACCTCAGTCTCTTATCTTTCAGGAGTAGAACCCCGAAAACAAGAACCACACACATGGTTTGCTAATCTTCTCGCAAATGGCGAATCAAAAAAATCTAATTGTGGTCGGTCTTGGTTTATTTCTGGTAGCGAATCACGAATTTAAAAGACGAATTAGCTGGTGAGTTGTGTTGCACCGAACAAGAATGATTTTACCATTAAACGAAGTGGTTACTTTGTCAACAAGGTTGAGTTTTGATGTTGGAATCTTTCAAGTTATAGATGTCTGAACATATTGAAATCAAAGGTATGTAATTCATATGACATGGGGTAAGATTTGAGTATTCCTACACGCAAAGGGAGAGAGAATCGATTGTTCTTGTAGGTGGTGAGAAGGAAAAACTTTCAATCATTAGGCTAACCCATAATTCTCTCTCTAAAAGTAAGCATGAATGATATTAATGGAAATGTTTTGTGAATCGAGTCCATACTTCTTTTAGTGGTTAGTACAGGATTTGCTGATACTTATGTCAAGAGTTGGTTGAATTTAGGGAGAGGGAACTTAGGGTTTGTTCTTTGATCGCAAAATATCGGTGCGAAGCAGCAAGTTTCTAAAAAAGTGTAAACCACGGGAGGTTCCCGATGCTTGAATGTGTCTACAAATATCACTAACTGAATAAAGGAAAACAGCACAATTTGCTTACGTGGTACACGTTTTCTACACATGAAATGAAACCAAACAGACAAGAAGCTTTCGTTTTCTAGTTGAAGCCTTGATACAAAGTTGATTTGAATTCTTTTTGTGTGTTTTACTTCTTCCTCTGCCTTTTTATTGTCGAAAGCATACCTCTATTTGATGCAAGTGACAATGCTCCCACTATGCATATTCCATCATATGCCTCCTTTTACTACTTTTGTCTTTTCATCACCCTTTATTTGATAAATAGTTGAGTATCTACCCCGCAACTACTTTATTGGATAAAACAAACCTATGTGCTTAATTACATAATACCAATTAAAATTAGGAAAAATTAATATTATCCACTATGAATAATCCTATATTTGGATTGTTTTTTAATAATCTAACATTTGCTCTTAATTTGCTATCAGCATAATATTTTATTTTATAATAATTCAATCTTCGTCTAAGTGCTCTTAATTTGCTATCAGCATAATCTTTATTTTATAATAATTTAACTTTTGTCCAATTTTCTTTAGTTTGTTATCAGCATACCCTATTAGTAGGGTATGCTGATAGCATACTACGAGCAAATGTTGGTTTATTAAACAATAATTCATAGTTGAGATTATTCACGGCAGATGGGTGAAAAGTTAGATTATTAATATTCATTTTTTCAAAAAATTAACTATGCTTTTTTGAATAAGATAGTAGGGACAATTAACACAATTACGTTTACATTACCCTTAGCCAATAATTTAAAAATGTTTGAGTGAGATGGTAGTTTAGTGTTAAGTGACCCCTAGAGGTGTTCAAATATGTTTCAACTCGATGGACATATGCAGTAGTGATTTAAAAAATTTATTTAGTCGGGTCAAATATAATTATAAAAGATTAGGAGGTCAATTAATTTATCACATAACCTCATTTAGTTTAACACTCATTTTTAATGGCTAGTCTTTTGAGAGACGTATCTCAAACCCAACCTATTAAAGATTAATGCCTATTTATCATATTCTTAATGTCTATTTACATTATTCTTAATGCTTACTTTCAGTATCTTAAATTTTATTTACATCATTCTTAATGCCTATTTATAGTATTTTATAAAATATATAATGGGCCGACCCAATTAGAGATGGTCTCTCATAAGAATTTGTGTTTAACGAAATGTGTAACACTTGAGAAACAAAAAATACATAAGTAATCAGGGGCAAATTAAAAAAATTATTACTTAGGCCAATGTAGTTGATAGTATTATTGTTAAAAAACAATCATTTTTCTACATTATTCCAAAAGGCTATCAAATACAAGTAATAAGAAAACCATGCACTTGAAAATATTTCTATAACTCAGTGAGCTTTTGTAACTTATTAAAAACTTGTATAATTGGACTGTTGTAAATTTTTTAACAATCTTTTTTATACTTAATTAATTCAAAAGAAATTTATCTTCCTTCTTGTATTGTATAGTGGTCTTGACAATGTTATAGCAGAAAAAGTTTTTTTAGTAGTTGTACTAACTAGAAAAAGTCAAAATAAGACGAATGAATGAATTCATCAATAAAATGTCAGAAGGGACAAAAAAATAGATTTTTCACTCTTATCAAACTTGGAGAATTCAAAATCTTTTTCATAAAACTCAAAAAAGTCAATAGAGTAGTATCTCTTTGCAAGACAATATATATTTTTCTCATTAAAATGCTTATAGCCATCTTAAGGATTCATTGTTGAACTTAAAATAAGACAATATGTTGTTTGCTTACCAAAGTGACTATTTAGTTCTTCAATTGTTGATATATACTGGCTGTAAACATATCCACTTTATAGTAGAGCTTAAAAGTTACAATATCCTTATCACGACGAAATCAAATTATGTTAGGATACAGAGCATTCATATCAAGAAGTAGGATGATATCACTTAATGTAAAATTTTGTAGAACATACCTACTATTAGTTGTTTGCTTACCACATGCATTTTTGTAGTGCGAGCTGTGCAGTTTACAGTTTTATTAAATATATTTATTTGTCCAAATAATAAAATTTTCCTAAACTCACTCTTATTGTTAATAACTTAACATCTACTCACCCAACTAACATATACTTTCACAAATCACAACTACTTTTGTAGAACACACCTACTATTAATTTTAATTACTCAAGAGTCAAGTCAAATCTCATTAAAAAAAGCTAACTCATATATATATATATATATATATATATAGGAGAGGGATCTAATGAGAAGGTGTTGAGAATGAGAAGGGTAAGAAAGACTCTACATTCTTGATTTCACTAAAATAAAAAACAACCTATGGTCACGATTGAGCCGAATACACATAATTGTAAAAGTAACTATGTTACACAGAAAAGTAGCTATGTAATAATTTTTGGAATGTTTTTACTTTATAACATAGTATTTTTTTTGTATATATAGTAACAAAACAAAATCAAACAAAAATCTTTCTCATCCTTCTCATTTTAAAATCCTTCTTATTTGATTATATATATATATATATATATATATATATATATATATATATATATATATATATATATATATATATATATATATATATATATATATATATATATATATATACATACCATTCTTTTCTTATAAAGTTGCGTAGATTCGATGGCTCCAATTCCACACTTAGATGAAAGTCACTTAATAAAATTTGAGTATGTAATGGAATGGATTTGAGGCTATGTTATGAGACTTTATCTCACATTGGTTTTATGGGCAACAAATGTGGAGCCTACCGAGCAAATAGGCTATCTTACCTACTAGATTAGTCATGTGAGTGAGTTTGCTAGTTAATCCTATAACTATGATATCAGAGGCTCAGAGCCCATTTGGAGTGGTGGCTTGGTTTGAGTCAACCGTGACCGACAAGGATCTAGCTCAGAGTGGTGGCAAGCTAGTCGTGATGAATGAGGATGCTGAGCTTTATGTGGGTTCGAATGTAATGGAATGGATTTAAGACTATTATAACATTATGAGACTTTGTCCCACATTGATTGTATGGACAACTAATATGGAGTTTATTGAATAAATGGGTTCTTTCAATTACTAGCTTAGACTTTTAGTTGAATTCTCTCGTGTGTTGTATAACAGTAATGGAATATTGATATTTATTTTTGTATAGATGCTTAAAACTTGTTGCTATTCCTAATCTTATGTTTTTTTTTTCTTTTTATTTATTAAAGGCTTACAGAAGTAAACCTTACTATATTTGTTTTTTTATGCATGTTGCTTTCTACACATTACTCAGATTTGAATTTATAGTTGGGCCACTCTTTTTTGTTTAAATATGGGAAACATTTTTAAAATTTGCTCATTTTTCTTTGCCAGATAAATTCTTATTGTTTGAATTTGAGTTGGATTGGCCTTTCTTTTTTCCTTACAAGATGAGTTCATCAAATGTCACTATCCAAAGGTATGTAACTACCTATACCTTATTACAAATGACATCATCTAGGTGTAGATGAGATAAAAGAATAATTGATGGTTGGATTAGAAACTAGAAAGCAAGAAAAAACCAATAATGACGTACGTAGTAGGTACTCATTATCATCAACAACCTAATATCTTGCTCGAAAACAGAGTATGGGTGAAGGAAGGTGACAGACAATACATATCCGTACTCAGTTTAAAGGAAGGACTAAAGTAATGCGGCAACTTTATCACAAAAAGTAAGAGTCTTGCATAAAGAGGAATATGAGTAACATCATTGCCTTAATAGTAAAACTACTTGCAGAAAAACATTAGTTAAACAAAGTCTGAAACAATATAATAGACATAAGTAAATAAATAGACGAAAACTGAAACAATATAATAAAGACATGAGTAAATAAATAGACGAAAAGGAGCAGGTAAAAAGCAACTAGATACTAGAACTAGAAAGACAACTTAAGAAAACTATTAGTAGTCTGAAACGTAGGTAGTCGGTACTAGGTACGGTAAATTTGAAAAGGGCACAAGGACAATAGGACGGACACCATGATTTTAGTAATGGCACACTGATGTGTTCCATGAACTCATTCATAAAAGTAACAAAATTATAAGGGCATATCACATTCACATAGACATACACTGATACACATACACTTTCTCTTTTCCATCATCTTTAACCTTTGCAGTTAAAGAGAAAACCGTGTTTGATGCTTTCAGACTCATGTTTATCCCATTTAGGCTGCTACACTAAAGTAGATAATAGGACACAAGTTGTACGTTGTGTCTTGTAGTGTTTGACACTTCAGAAATATATATCCGAAGAAAACAGCAGGAAAAAAGGATAGTCTATGCGGCGAGCACCAGCCTCATTTAATGGTACAAATGCTCTTCAAACAAGTACGTCTGATTTTGATAGATTTTAAAGTCTTTGGATGTGGGGGCTCGGATTTGGATGTTTTACCAACTTATACTTCCTGCTTTTTCTTTAGTGCCCTTATATTTTTTTGTACTCTTATTACTACTTAGTTTGTCAAGTGGTTAAGAAATACTCTACTCCGGATAACAAGATGGTTAAAATTATACGGGTTTCTCACCATATTCATCTCGGATACGGGTTTGAATTTGATGGGTAATGGGTGGATATGAGATGAACCATCCTACCCATCATTGGCAGTGGATAGGTAGTGGGTGTGAGATCTTACTTGGCACATACCCACCCGCCCAACCCCATACCCACCCACCCACCTCGCCCCAAAACCGCCCGCCCTATATCTTCAATATACTATATTATATCAATCTTGTTTATTTTTATTAAAGTAAGTATATTAATTTCATTTTATTACATTGTATAGTTTAAACAAAATTATATGTACAATTAAATTTAAAGATTTATGGGGTATATAATGCGAGCTTAAAGCGAATGTGAAACGGGTATACCCATGATGAGTATATCTAATTGGTCATATTAGGTGGGGATGAGTTCAATGCATACTCAGGTGGGCACTAGGCAGGCATTGGATAAGTGGTGGCTACGAAAATTTTAGGTGGATCTGGCCTATAGGTATGGAGGAGGGCATACCGCATCCATCTGCCTATTTTTCCATCTTTGTACTCTACTTGTATGTTGTCAAATTATTGAGAATCATGGGTTCGTCTCATTGTTGAAGACTTTTACTCCTATAAAAGATTGTCAAATTACTCAAATCTACAAATAATGGACATGATTACTCGAATCTATATATACGGAAGTTATATTTTGACTCTTTAAGTTTAGATAGATGTGGAGTTTAAGGGATGTACATGACTATGTCGTATAGCACCGCAACCATGTGAAATGTGCTGGGATGCTTTTAGTTTGCCTATTATTGTTCAAGGCATGTCTGTTGTACAAAATGGACATTGATGAAAAGATGCCGCGGAAAAAATCACATTTGAATTAGATGTTATGTTCCTTGCAGAAAGCTGTGGTTTTATTTTTCTGCAATTTGCAAAAAAATTCTATTAATTTGGTAGATTAATTGAATCAGATACCCACATTTCTATCTAGTAGTACTGCTGTTTGTTAGAGTATGTAGCTAAATGTCTTTGTTGTATTGTATGGTATATTTCTAAGAATAACCGTTAACAGAGCCAAGTGCAATATGCACCATCCAATTCTTGGCAAAGATTTTTTTGTCAATGCCTAAATCCTGGTAGAAATAATGGATTTTAGTTACAAATTATGATGCTTTTTTACATGGACGGAGGGAGAATTATTTGGTTTTAATTTTCGCTACTCTGAATTTGAGAGATTGTTCCGAAGGAGATTGCACATACATTAAGAAAAAAATTAAAAAATAATTATTTTAGTAGGATATTGTAAGTAGAGTCATTCGTTTAGTGAGGTGATTATAGGTTTTAATATGAAAAGGAAATTAAATCGTAGGTCTTAATGAGCATTATAGGTGGCTCGTGTATAAAAAAAAGTAATAAAGCAAATTTAGTAGGATAAAGTAAAATAGTATATGAGATAAAATCAGTTGACATACGATATAATAGAAGTTTGTGGTAATTTATATTACATGGCCAACAAAACAAATTTAGAGTTGTATTTGGCATTCTAATAATTAAAGGGTCATAATTGTTTACATGTACATGTTGACTATTTACTATTTAGTAGTTTTGATTTGTTTTATAAGTTTATCATATTTGATTTGTTTTACAAGTTTATCAGATTTATCTAAGACTTTTTATTTTATGTTTTTGATTTTAGTTGTTTTATCTTTAAAACTTTAATATTTTTCTTATTTTAATAAACCACATATTATAAGATTTTTAAATTTCTTTATAGGTTCACCACAAAATTGATGATAAATAGATAATGCCGTGTATGTACCACTCAATCCATTCTGCTGGGGCTTAATATGATGTTTTGTGTTGAGAGAGTTTATAAAATAAAAAGCACGAGCAAAAATTAGCTATAAAAACAAATGACAAAAGAAATCTATGTGGGCCATACCACTTTAGTGGATGATGATGTATTTTTTATCTAGGTATTTTGCTCTTCTAAAAGGTAAAGCTCACTAAATTAAATTGTTGATTTTTATGCATTTACTTTCATTATGGATAATTGCATATCTAAATGCAAATCCCTGATGTATTCCCCACATAAACCCATCTAACAGAAAATACTTCGGTCTCTATAAATTTGTCAAATACTTCTATTTTGATTCTTTTTTTAATTTTACAATATTTCTATTTTAGATTATGTGTTTATCATTTTCTCTAATTTTTGTTCACACATCTTTTATTTTCACTTATTTTAATCGTATCTACATATAATTTTATTGATCTCGCCATTTTCTTAATATTTGGTAATTATGGGTTGTTGCATATTATCATGAGGACAAATGGAGAACTAAGATGCCCTTGTAGGACTCCTAGTTTCTTTTATTAGTAAAATGATCATTTAATTTTGAACTTGCTTGCAAACTTTGTATTTTCTATATGTGCACATGAATTTAGAGCAAATATTTAATCATATTGCCTTAATTAGCATGAACAAGCTGTAGTTTCAATATAATGTTGAATGTAATTAGTGTAAAAGATAGTGACACTTTTTTCTATCTTTAATTGCATTTGGTTTTAGCTTAATGCTATTAATAACTGATATTGAGTGCCATAGTTTCTAAATTTTTTGCTATGAAATCCCATAATCAATTTAAATGGATCTCAAGCTAAGTTTTAACCATGCAAATCATGTTGTGTTTGGTCACGTAAAAATAAAATCTAATTATGAAACTTGTGTTGTATTGGGCCGCCATATATCGTGCCTATTGTACCTCGTATCAAATCGTACCGTGTTAAAAATGTGGTATGAGCAATGTCGTATCTAGGTGGCACGCATGCCTGCCCGGTCCATTCCTAATTCACTTCCATCTCTAGTCTAAGTTTGACTTTACATCCTAATCTACTTCCATCTCAAGTCAAGTTTGACTTTTACCAATGCCTTATTAAGTTATAACAACACACTAGTACTACACAAATGTAATAACAATAAGCTATAAGACTTTTGCACTACTAGTTATTTTTACCGGCAAAACTAAAAAACATATTGTAATAAGGTAAAGTAAAAAAAAAAAAAAAAGTATTAGATTATGGAGTATAGAATTATAATTGTGTTAAAGTCTCATTTGCATAACGTTGTAATTTAGCTGCATATGGGTAGCTCGAGATGAAGGTTTCAAGAAGTTTTCCTAGATTAGTAACAAGACAAGCTTGACAGAGAAGCACTTAAATGTTTAGAGAAAGGCAAGACCATTAGACAATGAAGCCACAATATTAGCATATCACGTAGGGCTGTAAAAACGGGTTAAAAGGTCGGAAACAGGTCGGTCAAAAACAGGTTCGGTAAAAAACGGTCGGTCAAAAGCAGGTCGTATAAGTCTTTCGGTACCGGTCGGTATCGGTCGGTTTATTCGGTATCCGGTCGAATCCGGTTTTTTTCCTTGGCGGGTGTCGGTCGGTATGGGTCCGGTATTTATCGGTCCGGTCATTACCGGAAACAGGTCACATTCGGTCGGTCAAAAACGGTTTTTTGCAGGTCGTAATCGGTATACAGATCATAACCGGGCGGTCAAAATCGGTAATCGGTCGGTCACAATCGATATGCGGGTCAGAATCGGTCGGTCACAATCGGTCGGTTTTGGTCGGTATCGGTTCAGTTCAATTTAGTTGAACCGGGATTCAGTTCTGTTCAGTTCAGTTTTGGTTGGTATCGGTTCGGTTCAATTCAGTTAAACCGATATTCCGGTTAATTTGGTTGATATCGGTTCAGTTCAATTCATTAAAACCATGATTTAATTCAGTTCAATTATGTTCCAATTATTCTGTTCCAATTTGGTAAAAAATCGCATCGTGTTGCCTCATAATGTCATTGATCATGCGTTTATCCATGATGGGAATGATATATAGAAGGTGGAACCTCACATCAAGTTTTATAGATGTCGTTAGGTTATGAGTTTTATGACATCAAATTCAACTAATCAACTCCGTCTAAGTTAATTAATAGATCATAACATGTTAATTGATCGACTTGACCCTTGTTAGCCCATGGGTGTGTTATTTTAAGCTAATGTGATCAATCTATCTAATCAATCTAGCTGCCAGCGATCTAAGTTAATTGATTGGTTTTTCATTCTATTTCGTCCTATCTAAGTCAATCATGACAAGTTAACATGTAAATCCATCTACGTTGATATGTTTGATTTTAAATGAGGTTTTCGAAAACTAATCAACTCGATTTAAGTTAATAAATTTATTTGATCATAAGTCTAATTTTTCAACTTGATAAATCGATTATAATTAATTAATATATTTGATCATATCATGTTAATTATTTCTATTTGATAAATCAACTCGTGAATTATTCTAACGAGTATCTTTTTGGGTGTAATTTATAGACTTTTCAATTTCAATATAGAATTATATAAATACCAATAACATTATAACATTGTTTTTTTTTGGCAAATAAAATAATAGTTGCATAATTAGAAGTATATATATATATATTTTAGAAATAAGAATGAAAGAGGTTTATTTATTAAAATTAAGAAGTTTATTTAGAAACCATTAAATCAATGAATTACTCATATTTTAAAAAAAAATTTAGTTGTAAAAAAAAAAAAAACACATAAGATTATCCCATTGGTGCACAACCTCAATACATGGATTGTCAACTTGGCAAAAGGCATGATAAATCATAACCCTTCATTTTGAAATCAATTAATCTAAACCATTGATTAAACATACTCTAATATATTTAAAAAAAAAAAAAAAAAAAACTAATATGAACCGTTAGATCAAGGGATCTAATCTAAACCGTTGATAAGCCCAAAACATGCTAACCCTAATTCAATCCCATACCCAGACCCCAGTACCACGCGCCGTTCATTACTTCATTTTCATCTTCCGTTCTTTCTTTCTCTTTCGTTTCATTTTCTTGTTCCAGCTCCTCGCAGGCTCGCCTCCATTCTCTCCCTAGCGCTTTCTTCTTCAAATCTGTTCATCTTCACCCTAGAGTTTTAGGTATTTCTACTCCTCAAGTTTAGTTCATTGATTTTCGTTTAATATCTATCAAATCTGTTCATCTTTGTTTTTTGTGTTTAAAATCTTTGTTCGATTTGATTTTGTGTTCTTCCATTTTCGATTTGATTTGATTTAGTCTTCTTCCATTTTTTTTTTGTTCGATTTGATTTTGTATTTAATTTTCTGGGTTTAATGTGTTCGTTTAGGGTTAGATTTAGGGTTTTTTGTATTTAATTCAGTCGAGACTCCAGGTACTCCATTTCTTTGGTTTTCTTTAATTTTTCTTTAATTTGGTAGTGATTTCAATGTATTTTGTGGTTTTATTGTGTTGATTGTTGAAGAAAATATCAATATCTTGAAGGAATGATCAATTTCTGTTTTCAATTCTTGAAGAAAATATCAATATCTTTGTGGGTACTGGAGTATTGCTGTATTGGTTTTGATTATTGTTCGGTATCGGTATTAGAGGCTATTAATATCAATATCGGTATTGGTTTCTGAGTTCCAAACAAGGTTGCTGTTCAACCAAGCATTCAGTAGAGGTCTGCAAATCTCGATGATTCTGGCCGGGAAGAAAGATCGTGGCCAAAATATGGGAGACCTATTGAGCAATTGACCTGTAATTTACAGAAGAATGAAAAAATACCCAAACTTAATTTGGTTTAAGCTAAACTACCTAACCTAAGCTCAGAAGTCAGAAGAAGCTCAGCATCTGGGTATTTCTGGTGTTAATAATTTTTTTTATTCAGATTAGATCAAATTAAATTTAATTATTTATTTTTATTATTGTTGGTGTTAATAATTTTTGTTATAACTTAATTACTACCTTGTGCATATTGTCTATAATTATTTGTATTTGGTCATTTGGTGAGCTAGGTTGTATTAAAATAAATTTTTAGTTGGTTGATTTTCGAGTCATATTACTTTTGGGTTTGATATAAAATTTTATTTGTTGAATACCTAATATTTCATAATCGGATTAAATTAGCAAGTGGTTTTTATATCTATTATACTAACAAAATTTAGAGGAAATCCTATTTTTATTTCTTTTCTAATATGGCTTCACTGAACTTCATAATAAATGTTACTAGTATTAAATGAAGATTATAATGCAGTTGTTACTTGTTATATAATTGTTACTAGTATTTATATTGGACGGATCAGGCTGTAGTAAAATAAATTATTGTTTTTTCAGTCATGTCACTTTTCCGGTTGGATACCCAATCATATTTGTTGAATACCTAATATTTTAAAATTGAATTTGCTCAACATATAATTAAAATCAAATTAACCGTAATCTAGATTTCAACCTAAATCCCTAAATTTGTCTTTCTAATATAAAAATCTAACTATAAAAGGAATCGAAAGACCTTTAAAAACTCATTTTGAAACAAATTTAAAAGGTGTTAAGACATTCTGTATTTTATGGTTATTATAACTCTTATCGGGTTCTTGGAAGACCTGTTGTCATATGTGTTTTTGGAAAACAGAAGGATTTAGATATTATAAATCTTTGTTTCATTTTTTTGGTAGAAATCAGGTGATAAGAGTTAAAATTTGCTGTAATTTGCACAGTTTTGTGTTCTTTGCTGCCTTGACTATTTGTGCTTGAATATAGGGTTTATTTTTGTTTGAAAATAACCCATGGTGTTATTTTTTTTTTTAAGGTATGGCTGACCCTGCTGTGGTTGTCCCCGAACAAAGAAGAGTTGTTAAACATAAAAAAATTACGTCACCGGTTTGGGATCAGTACCATGTATCGTACCCCAATGACGTACGGACGGTAAAGTGTAAATACTGCGATTATGAGGCGGCAGCACCAGGTAGTGCAGGTACAACTAATTATAAACGTCATACTGAGGGCTGTAAAGGTTATAAAGAGTTCATAAAAAATAACCCAAACGCTAATGTTGTGTATGATCATGATACTTACGTGCTTAAGTTTGCTGATTCGATATTATATCATGGATATTGTTTGAGTATGGTAGAGCATATTAAAACTAGAGAATTGCATCGTTGGTTAAATCCTAATGTCAAAGATGTGTCTAGATATACGATAACTAAATGCGTAATGGGTGAACATGAAAAGTACAAAAAACTAGTATTTGACAATATGCAATCTTGTAAGAGTCGTATATGCTTAACTTGTGATGGATGGACAGCATGTACTTCGCGTTCATATTTTGCCCTTACTGCCCATTTCATCGATGATGATTATAAATTGCATTCCCTTTTGTTAAATTTTCGCCGTTTTCCCCCACCCCACGATGGTGAATCTATATTCATGTTTGTGAAAGGTTTGTTGAATGACTGGAATATAGGTAGAAAAGTTTTTTCAATCACACTTGATAATGCTTCCTCTAATAATAGGATGGTTGAAAAACTAAAACGTGATTTGCACTCCTCTTCTCCTCTCCCTTTAGATGGCAAGTATTTTCATATAAGGTGTTGTGCTCATATTTTGAACCTTATTGTTAAAAAGGGTTTGACACTTGTTGATAATTCCGTGACTAAGTTACGTGCGGTTGTTATATATGTTGATTCTTCTGATTTTCGACTTACAAATTTTGAGAAAGCTAAAATTGATAAAGGTTTGCAATCAAAGGGTAAATTAGTTTTGGATGTTTCCACTAGATGGAACTCTACTTATGACATGATTCATAGGGCTCTTGAGGTAAAGGATGCTATTGATTTATATCTTGTTCGTGAAAGGGATATTGATGTTGATATTATTTCTGAGAATGAGTGGGATACACTTCAAGATATTTGTGATTTTCTTGAGCCATTCTATGAGATTACCAAGCTTTTTTCTGGTTCAAAATATCCCACTGCAAATTTGTACCTTTCTTGCATAATATGTATTGAAAAGATTTTGACTGATTCCCACCAAGATCCTAGTGATGCTGTGAGAAAGATGGCTGCTCCTATGTGGGAAATGTTTGATAAATATTGGTCCGATCATTCTATGGTTCTGTCTTTTGCCTTTTTACTTGATCCACGTTTTAAGATGACTTTCCTTAGTGATTATTATTCTATGCTGTATGTACCTACTGCGGTTGAACAAAAGGTAAATGATGTGCTTGCTGCGTTTGTTGCTTTATATGAATGTTATATGAATACCACTCAATCTGCTCCTGTTGCACCCTCTCCGTCAAACCTTGGTCCTCCTCGTCCGTTCCAAATGCGCAAGTTACGTCATGATTTTCCTCGTATTTCTGCATCTAGGACGGCGAGAGGTGATGTGGACTCTTATTTGGCCATGTCTCTTGTTGTTGATTATGATGGTTTTGATGTTCTTGAATATTGGAAGGGACAGTCTACCTCTTATCCAACACTCGCACTAATGGCTAGAGATATTCTAGCCATTCCAATTACTTCTGTTGCATCTGAATCTGCTTTTAGTGTTGGTGGTCGGATCCTTAACAAATTGAGATCTTCTTTGTTACCAAAAAATGTTGAAATTTTGGTGACAACGCGAAATTGGCTATTTGGGTTTGAACCCGAGGAAAATGCGAAGGAGATATTAAGTGTTATTGAGGAAAATAACACTGATCATGATGATAATGCTTCAGGTAAGTGTAGTGCTCTATGAAGATTTTTTTCTTGTAATTGGGTTTTTTACCAAATTATCATATCTGAGCGCCCAATTTATATTTTATAATTAATTTATATTTTTTTTATTTTATTTATTATAACTTTCTGTCGTTTTTCCATCTCATGCTCTTAATCATAATACTCAGTATCTGAAAGTTGTTACTTTTATATGATCTTAAGGTACACTAAGTTTGGTGGAGCAGTTCCTTACAGATTATTGAAAGGCGGTGTCGCATTGAGGACTAGGAGCAGGAGATCTAAGGTGGTGATGGAAGAGGAGGAAGAAGAGAAGGAAGGAGATCTAAAGTTATTTTGTATTTTGTTTAAGTGATGATTGATGTTTAGTATCTGAAAAAAATGTAATGGATCTATTTTAAATTTCGTCTAAACTATTAAATGAAATGAAAGTGGTTTATCAATTTCATAGGTTAATATTTTGTATTGGTTTATATTGTTATATGTTGATTTTAATACAGTATTAATTAGTCAGGAAATTAACCTGAACTTGGTAATTATATTGGTTGCAAAGTATGAACTATGTTTATGCAATTTTGCAATTTCTGAGTTTTGTAAAATTTATACTTAATTTTTTAGAAAAGAAAAAGGCTTTACTAAATTACTGAGTTAATATATATTAACTTATAATTTATATATTTATTTTATAAAAATTTATATTTAATTTAATTTTTATCATATAGAAATAATATAATTAAGTTTAATTTAATTATTTTATATAAAATTTTATTATATTTTGACAACTTAGAAGAATTATGTAGATAAGTTCGGTCCAAAACAGGTTCGGTACAAAACAGGTTCCAGGTTCGGTACAATACAGGTTCGGTACAATATAGATTCGGTCAAAAACGGTCGGTTAAAAACGGGTATTAAGCGGGTCGAAAACAGGTTTCGGTCTGAAAACAGGTTCGGTATCGGTCGGTCACGGTATGATAAAAACAGGTCGAAAACGGTTTTCGGTTTTAAACAGGTTCGGTACCGGTCGGTTTCGGTATGTGTAAAACAGGTCGGAAACGGTTTCGGTCACCATTCGGGTTCGGTAGCGGTCGGTATCTGGTCACTTGTATTCGGTCAAAAACGGGTTCGGTATCGGTCGGTAACAAGTCGGTAAAACAGGTTTCTGACCACATTTACAGCCCTAAGCATATGACGTCTCGTTGCCATAACCAAGGTGTAGCACTACTAAAAGAATTTTTTTTTTACGTGTTTGTATGCACATGGACAGAATAAAAATTGACAAAATATTTAAAGGTCTTATGTAATTTTAAGGGAAAAGTGTCAAAAAGTACTTAATAATTTTTTTTTTCAAAAAGTACGTAATAAAAAAAGTTTTGTCAAAAAATACCTAATAAAATTTTTTCTTTTCCAAAAAGTACCGATTAACGTTTTTCTTCAATTGACCGTCAAATATAACGGTTGACTGGTCAAAATCGAAAATTCTTCTTCCTCCAATTTCTTTTCCAATTCAATTTTTTCACTGACTTCTTCTATTTTTTACTCAAAATCGAAGTTAAGTTGGAAAAAATATTGAAGATGAGGAAAATTTTTTTAAAATTTTGACCAGTCAACCATTATATTTAACGGTTAATCGAAGAAAAAAGGTCACTTGGTACTCCTTGGAAAAGAAAAAAATTTGTTAGGTCTTTTTTGGCAAAATTTTTTTTATTAGGTAGTTTTTGGAAAAAATAATTTATTAGGTACTTTTTGTCAATTTTTCCTAATTTTAAAGTTATTATATTTTTTCTCACAATTTTGTATCTTTTAACACTTAATATATAACACATTATTCAATATTGAGGTCTCTAATTTTTCAAGGTCTTGTATTGTCAAACATGTTGAATATTCTCAAAACCTTGCCAGTATATAGATTTAGAGCATGCTGTGCATCAATCTTAAACTTAGGAAATAAGAGTAAGATACGGAGTAGGAGTTAATAGAGCAGAGGGTAAGGAGTATATGCAAGTAAAGAGGCAGTATTATACCCTAAATTTAAATTGGACTTTTTTAAGAGTTTTTTGCTCAAAGTAATGCTTTAATAACCCAATTTCTTAGACTAATGGCACCTAAATTTCAATACTGTGGATGCAAGTTGACAAGGTGACGAGGAAGATGGTTAGTGACATGAAGCAGAGTTGAAAGTGATTTTACGCATTTGTCCATCTGGTTGTATTTTATGATTAATAATTATTTTATTTTTATGTGATTCTATTTGTGATAGATTAAATATTAATTTGTACGGCAAGTATTTGTATTAAACCATGTCAATAATGTATAGAAATTATGATATGATTTGTATTAGATAATTGATTATTTTGTTTTTATTATTGCTTGTTTTGAGTTTAAGCAATGGGTAGGGAAGGAAAATTTTGTGAAAGGGTATGATAGTTTAGATGATAAATGTAGGGAAATGGACAACAAAAGGTAAAATAAAGCACATTTAGTTTATTTAAATAATGAAGTACGGACTTAAATATGAGCTTTAACCGAAAAAAACAAATCTATTCATCATCAATTCATCAAATATTTGAAATTTCTATCCTGCCTCCTCTTCTCATCCATTACCTACAAACATCATGTGAACAATCATAAATTATATAGCACAAAAAAAAAAGAAAAAAAAAAAGGAAAAAACTAGTTTTTTCACATTGAATTTTGAACAATTATAGAACCGACTTAAGTCTCTTACGTCAGTTGTAGAATAACTGACACAAGAATTTTGAAATATTTCAAACAAAACTTAATTTTAATTTTTCTTTTCATTTTTATCTTCTTTATCTTAGATCACAAGTGCGAACTCTAATTTTCTTTCTCATTTATTTTCTTACTCCATTTATCTTCCAATTTTTTTTTTAAGAATACTATTCTAAATTTTCAATTTAAAGCTCAAATTACCTAAACAAAATATAACTCAAATTAGCTACCTCATAAATCACTAGAGAATCTTTGTTTTCATACTTTCACCTATCAACAAATACTAAATAAAATTTGATAATAAACTCCACCAAGTTCTTCAATTGGCAACCAATCCAAGTATTTCAGCATATAATTGGCTCACAAATAAGACACTAAAGTTTATGATCTTTAATCAAAAAAGAAGCTTTCTACTTTCTTGTGGGCCCTATTATGGATCAAAATCATCAACAAATCCTCTCATACCATAAAGCAATGACGTGGGAAGAATCATTGCTTTGTGAGTAAGATTTTGAGCTACCTTTCTCACTATATATACATGCATTACCTTAAAACCTCTCTGCATGAAAATACATACTACCCATTACCCGGCCCATTACCCATTACTTCAAATTTTATTGTATTAATCATGGATGGAAAGAAGTTGGAATACAAAGGTGAAGAGGCCTTAAAGGAGTTAGAGAGGTTAACAAACAATCCTGATGAAGTTCAAGAGAATATCTTAAAACAAATTATTACTGTAAATGGAAATACAGAGTATCTAAACAAGTATCTTAAGGGTTCTAATGATGTTTTTACCTTCAAAAATCGAGTTCCTGTCATTGGGTATACCGGCATTCAGCCTTATATCCAACGGATTGCTAACGGCGAGGACTCGTCTCTTATCTCCGGCCATACTATTGTTGAGATGTTATGCAGGTTCTTTTCTTTGTCTATTGATCACCTGTTAAAAATCTCGTCTTTTATTTATTATATAAAAATTTAACTTAACCTCGTTTTCTTTTAAAATTCTAATCGCTACAAGTCATGACCAATAAAATGTTCAAAATACTTCACATGTGAGGAAGTTCTCACGTCACTTATATAGTTGGGCGTGGACTTGCATATAATGCTTAGTGGGTAATCTTTCTAATACTATATGATTTTGGAAAAGAATAAACCTCATCAAGTGTGTATGCAAGTCAATGCTCATTGCCCGTGCGTTTGTGGGCTTAAACCCATAGGTGCCTCATGGGTGTATTCACATGACTGGGCCCACAAGATGATTATAACGAACTGTCACAATGGACCATTAAAATTGGATTTTTTTTAAGATAAACAAAAAATGAGATTTTTAAAAACTGGCGAACATTAATCAATGTGTTATAAGTCTAATCTAATATGTCACATATTTTCAGTTCAGGGACTTCAAATGGGGAGCCTAAACTGATGCCTTCAATAGCTGAAGATCTTGACAGAAGAACATTCGTTTATAACCTTATTATGCCTATTGTTAACCAGTAAGATTAATTTTAATTACTTCTTTGATATCCTAATTTGATGTATTAAGATTATCCATACATAAAAACCCTTTTAATTTATCCATTTTTTATCACTCATTTGAGTGAATTCCACTAAGATATCACATAAAACTCGACAAGGATTATGATAAACATATGTTATAAATCACAACATTGTACAAACATTTGGGATAATTGTATTTTGAATGTTTAAGGTACATTCCCGGTTTGGATCAAGGAAAGGCCATGTACCTCTACTTTGTGAAGGCAGAAATGTCCACCCCTTGTGGCTTACCAGCAAGAGCAGTCCTTACAAGCTATTACAAAAGCAAACATTTTAAAGGGCGTGACAGAAATGTTCCATTTTTTGATTTCACTAGTCCTGATCAAGCCATCCTATGTGATGACAGCCAACAAAGCATGTACTGTCAATTACTTGCCGGTCTTATTCTCCGACACCAAGTTCTTCGTCTTGGGGCTGTTTTTGCCTCTGCCTTTCTCCGGTCTATAACTTTTCTCGAGAAAAATTGGGTTCGCTTATGCAATGACATAAGGAAAGGCAAATTAGATGCTTCCATTACTAACCCGGAATGTCAATTGGCAATGTTAAGCTTATTGGCGTCGCCTAATCCTAGCTTAGCCAATGAAATCGAGGAGATATGTAGTGACTTATCATGGAAAGGGATTTTGTGTAGGCTCTGGCCTAAAGCAAAGTATATTGAAGCAGTTGTAACTGGTTCTATGGCACAATATATTCCATCACTTGAGTATTATAGTGATAAGAAATTGCCATTGTTTTGCCCTATGTATGCTGCAACTGAGTCCTTTTTTGGTGTCAACTTGAAGCCTTTGTCTGATCCATCTGAGGTTTCTTTTACCCTTTTGCCGAATATGTGTTACTTCGAGTTTATTCCTCTTGGAGAAAATTCGTGGTCTCTTGACGAAGATACAGAGATTCCATTAAACAAGCTTGTGGTTCTTTCTCAAGTCAAGATTGGGTGTTTTTATGAAATTGTCGTTACCACTTTTGCTGGTAAGCTCGTTTATGTTTGATGAATATTTACTGTGATAGAGTTAAAACATATTATGTTACTACAACTATCAGCTTAAGCTTTTAGTTGAGTTGGTTTCTTAATATGGTATCAGAGCCCTAGTGATGGGTTTAAATCTGATTTACTCCATGTTTTAAGTGAAATATTATGCTTCGGGTATGAGGAGAGTATGTATAGCATCCACATGTTTAGCCTAAGGGTTCTCAAATGAGGGGGTGTGAGCATATAATGGGATTGCAACCATTAGCTTAAATTTTTGGTTGAGTTGGTTCTTTAACTTAGTTCATGGTTCTTTGTTTTAATTTTTGATGTCACGAATTTGATTACTTTTCACATGCTCTTATCTGATCAAGTTAATGGATTAGTATCAAACTTGATAATTTCGTGATCTGTAGGGCTCAACAGATATCGCATAGGCGATGTGCTACAAGTGACAGGCTTCTACAACAAGACTCCACAGTTTAAATTTATCTGTCGTAGAAACGTTGCTCTTAGCCTAGACAACGACAAAACAAGTGAAGAAGACCTGCACAAGAGCATCACAATTGCAAAAAAATTGCTAGAACCACACAACGCCATGCTGCTCGAGTACACTAGCTTTGCTGATGCCTCATCCGCACCAGGGCACTACGTTCTATACTGGGAAATAGGATACATCAACCCCAAACTCGCTCAACCCCCTCTCAACGAGGTTCTAAAAGAATGTTGCATAACTGTTGAGAATGAGCTAGACTACACATATCGAAGGTGTAGGTCTCACGACAAAGCCATCGGACAGTTGGAGATCAGGATTGTGAAACCAGGCACATTTGAGGCACTTATGGATTTGTACATAAACCAAGGTGGGTCTATCAACCAATACAAAACACCAAGGTGCATCAAATCTAAGGCCGCGCTCAAGCTGCTTGAAGCGAATGTTCAGGACTGCGTTTTTAGCCCAAGAGATCCGATATGGAATCCGTAAAAGCTAGCTTAATCATCCATCATATTAAGGAAATAAGACCGAGTACTGATCATTTATCAGTTGTGTATGACAATCTATATTTTGCTGCACTACCTTACTAAGTTTGATTAGCAATGTAACAGTTCTTCAGCAGTTTTTCTTGGACAATCTTTATGTACTTTGCTTGCTTGATTTTGTACTATTAGACCTCAGTATAATGTTAGCACAGTTCTTAGTATTAATTTATGTGCTTACTAGCTACTCCCTAACACTTCTATACTTGTGGTCAAGAATTTTTGACTGATATATCCATATATTATCTACGATTGAGTGTGTTTGTCGTAGCAGTTTAAGTAACTATTAGTGGTTTAATGAGGTTAAAAATACTACTTTACAAAAAAAGTGAGTGTTCTTTAAAGTCACATGTTAAGTAGCGTGTACGGTAGTTGTATTCAGCACGTTACAATTTGTGTTGTTCAAAAATCAAATTTAGCAGTTTAGGTTCTATTTAGTTATAAGTTGAAGCGTTCCAACATCAAAAGTTGTTTAAATTTTTCAATATATTTTCCCAACAAATTATATTCTAACATAAAACAATATTTATTATTTATGTAGTTACGTAAACAATTAAATATCTAACAACTATAATTATACAACCAATACAGCTACAACAACTAGTCAACTACAGCTACGTAAACAACGACTAACAACTATACTTTGCGTGGAACATACGTGTAGATCATCAAATGGCAAAGCTTCTCAAAAGGCAGGGTCGGCCTTGGCGGCCTATAAGGGGCAAGAAGGGGTTGTACCCCCGCCCCATCCAAAAAATAAAATAAACGATGTTTAAATATTCAATAGTTAGGGGTCTATAATAGTAAATTTAGTAACTATAAACTCATAATAAATGTTTTGCTCCATACATCTCAAATCTAAGGCCAATCCTCAGAAGGCATTGTTTCCATATAATAAGTCTATAAACTCTTAATTAAGCGTTATAATACGTAATTAGTGTATATTGATGTCTAATGATGAAAGTTTGATTAAGATTGTACGTTGTGGATAAGTGAGCATGCTGTTTAGGGACACTAGCTATGCAACAGAAAAGTCATCAAGTACGGCAACACAAACAGATTTATGTGGTAAATAGGAAAAAGGACTACTATGAATGAGTAAGTTGGATGAAGGAAGTCCCTAAAACAACAACTGTCTTATTTGGTGACTGCTCCACTAGTCTACTAGATTGTGTACAAAGTGGGATAATTGTCTGAGGATGCCCCAACATGCGCATGCTATGCCTGTGCCTGTGACATGATACCAATTTCCATTTCTTTCTTTTCAGAACTTCTACACTCAATACATCTCTCTTTATGCTTTCTTTACTCTTACAAAATTTATGCATTACAATAATTAATAATTAATATTCCTCTTCAAGTGACGACGTAAAGATTTAAAAAAACGGGAAGGCTGCTGTTTTTGTAGGGTCCTGTTCTTTGACGAAATAATCATAAGTTTTAAAGAAAGAAAAATTAATTGTAAATTTTGGTGGATACTATTACTCTATTAGTGGGGTTATATCTAAAATATTAATTAATCCAACATTATCAAAATAAAGGGTTGTGGAATATAGACTTGCATTAATGTTTGATGGGCAATCATTATTCTAATACTATATAGTTTTAGAAAAGAGTGAATCTCATCAGGTAACATTATGGTCCATTGGATTGTCGGTGACTATCCATATAAAATGTAGACTGGGTAGTCTATCAATTCTTTTTAAAGCTCAATCCGATATATAACATATCAAGTGTGTATGCAAGTAAAAATGTTCATCACTCATAAATTTGTCGACCTAAGCTCATGAATGCTATATGGGTTTATCGACACGAGTAAGCCAAAATGATAATTACATGACAATTTACCTATCTTGTTACATACAAGTAAGCCATACTAATCAGGGCTGTAAAAACGGGTTAAAAGGTCGGAAACAGGTCGGTCAAAAACAGGTTCGGTAAAAAACGGTCGGTCAAAAGCAGGTCGTATAAGTCTTTCGGTACCGGTCGGTATCGGTCGGTTTATTCGGTATCCGGTCGAATCCGGTTTTTTTCTGGTTGCGGGTGTCGGTCGGTATGGGTCCGGTATTTTTCGGTCCGGTCATTACCGGAAACAGGTCACATTCGGTCGGTCAAAAACGGTTTTTTGCAGGTCGTAATCGGTATACAGATCATAACCGGGCGGTCAAAATCGGTAATCGGTCGGTCACAATCGGTATGCGGCTCAGAATCGGTCGGTCACAATCGGTCGGTTTTGGTCGGTATCGGTTCAGTTCAATTTAGTTGAACCGGGATTCAGTTCTGTTCAGTTCAGTTTTGGTTGGTATCGGTTCGGTTCAATTCAGTTAAACCGATATTCCGGTTAATTTGGTTGATATCGGTTCAGTTCAATTCATTTAAACCATGATTTAATTCAGTTCAATTATGTTCCAATTATTCTGTTCCAATTTGGTAAAAAATCGCATCGTGTTGCCTCATAATGTCATTGATCATGCGTTTATCCATGATGGGAATGATATATAGAAGGTGGAACCTCACATCAAGTTTTATAGATGTCGTTAGGTTATGAGTTTTATGACATCAAATTCAACTAATCAACTCCGTCTAAGTTAATTAATAGATCATAACATGTTAATTGATCGACTTCATCTAATATCAATTAGACAATTACAATTTACAACAATAATATGTTATATTAATGTCACAATGTAAGTTTGTTAGATTGTCTTAATAATATATCTTCATCACTGATTGAATTGACCTTCGTTTGTCCATGGGGTGTGTTATTTTCAACTAATGTGATCGGTCATAATTAGAGGTGTTCATTCGGTTGATCGGGTCGGTTTCGGACGGGTGTTATTCGGTTCGGTTGTATTTCGGATCGGTTATTTTTCGGCTATCATTGACTTATAGAGTTATAGTTATAGACTTATAGACTATCATTGACATTTGACTGTTAACTCAATGTTATTACTTATTACTATTAGTTATTAGTTATTATTGATCTTGAATACTCTAAACTCTAAAGTAATTTATAGGCTATTATTAATAATCGATCGTAATTCAAAGTTCACTTATCATAATTCGATCTATTATAGATTATAGTAAATGAAACTAGTGTAGTACTCCACCTTTTTTTTTACTTTGAATTAAATAGCCTAAATTATGTAATTTGACCAAATTCAATAATAAAAATATTTAATATTTGATATAAAATATTTATATTACTCAAATAAATTATTTTAGATATAATCATATAATTGTCCAATTTGATGATAAAATGTTATTGGTTATATTGATAGCACACGGATAACGGGTTTAAGCCGTTGGATTTATAATGGTAATATCATATCAGTGGTCAAGATTGTGCCACGTCGCCGGCCCTAAAAATTAAAAGAGGAAAGGCGCTTTATTTCATTTCACTATTTCAGCCGGCCCTAATCTGCAGTTCTCCTTCCTTCTTCTTCATCCTCATTCCTCAGCCTTCCTTCTTCTTCATCATCTCCATTCCCAGTCATCATCATCTCCGGCCCTAAATTTGAAGTACCAATTTCATTTGTTTACTTGTTGACTTGTAGTTAATTTTAGTATGAATCGATGTTTTCTTCGAATTCCTCGCGAATTTCTCGGCGTGTAGGTTCCAGTTTCTTCGTTGGTCCTCCTAAGATCGCTTTCCTGTTCCTCACTCGCCGTCATCTTCCTCTTGACTTTTTCTGGGTTAGCTTCTTCAAGGTTTTTGTTTTTCGAAGAAATTGTTTAAATTTAATTATATTTTGGTGCTTGGTTTTTGTTGTTTGATCTTATTTTGGTAGCTTTCCTGTTTAAACTTGAACTTGAACTTTACTGGGTTGATTTTAATGGGTTCTTGTTATTTCTTGGTTGAATTTTGTGTTTGTTCTACCAAATATTACTCTATATATTTTTACATTATGGTGCATTTGTAATTCTATTAATGAATGTACTCCATATCCTTTTGATTTTTTGGTCATTTAATTTTGGGTTTTTGTGAATTTTTTCTTGAGCTTTATTGAATTGGTACTGAATTATGGTTTTAATGGGCTTTTGCTCTTTGTTCTTTAGCTTTACTAAATTGGGGTTTTAATGGATTTTTTCATGTTTCTAAATTAACTTTCTTTATTCTTGTTCTTTGTGTTTGTGAATACTGTATAGCAAGCATTTGTTCTTTAGCTTTACTAAATTGTTGTTTGATCTTATTTTGGTAGCTTTCCTGTTTGTTTTTGTTGTGTCCATTAATAAAATTGTTCTGGATTGTTCTGGATTGTAAGTAAATATTTGCACATCCCATATTTGCTTAATGCTTGCTGAGCCATGTTTGCTGATTCAGAGCTTTAAAATATTTCCTGATTGTTCTGGATTATTTTGGTAGCTTTAAAATCTTGCAGAGAATTTGGGTTCAAAACTTACTGATTTCATAGAACATACTAATGCATAAAATTTGGTAGCTTTATTATTTGGTTTATTTAAGCATAACATAAAACAAATCTGAAACATTTATAAACATACTAATGCACAAAGGTGAAACTAATATTTGTGATTTTGCTTCATTTTGTTTTGCGGTATGGTGTTCAAAAGTGGTATTGATTTTTAAATTTAAGTGTAATGTTGCTTCATTGTCTTTCTTTTTTTGCATTTTGAGAAATAAAGAGATTCATAGCTAATTAAATAGTTCGTTTTTTATTTGTGTGAAGATAACAATTCTTTTGAAGACGGTGTTGAAATTCCGATTTTGCGGGATCCAAACAAAGAACCTCAAGTTATCGGCGTAGAAGAGAGCGGAGTTGAAATTCTTGAAGATGATGATTTTTAGTAAATGTTGTCTTAGATTATCAAATAGTAGACTATGAACAAGTTTATTAAATTGTAATTGTCATACTTTGTTGAACTAATTTTATTTTCTGTTTCATGCAACTTTTGATATGTACTCTATATAAGTTACAATTTTATCGTAATAGGTACATATTAATATATTATCGTAATAGGTACACTACATAACATATTAATATATTATCATTGACGTAAATTATTTTTTCAAAAAAGTGCAAAACCCGTTGGGTCAACCCGAACCCGATAACTTAGGGTCTTAAACAAGGTAGTCAAAACCCGAAACCGTAATTTTTTAAACCCGTTCAACCCGAACCCGAAAATATTTTTATACAACCCGACCCGTCCGACCTGTTTGACAGGTCTAGTTGCAAAGTATGAACTATGTTTATGCAATTTTGCAATTTCTGAGTTTTGTAAAATTTATACTTAATTTTTTAGAAAAGAAAAAGGCTTTACTAAATTACTGAGTTAATATATATTAACTTATAATTTATATATTTATTTTATAAAAATTTATATTTAATTTAATTTTTATCATATAGAAATAATATAATTAAGTTTAATTTAATTATTTTATATAAAATTTTATTATATTTTGACAACTTAGAAGAATTATGTAGATAAGTTCGGTCCAAAACAGGTTCGGTACAAAACAGGTTCCAGGTTCGTATAATACAGGTTTGGTACAATATAGATTCGGTCAAAAACGGTCGGTTAAAAACGGGTATTAAGCGGGTCGAAAACAGGTTTCGGCCTGAAAACAGGTTCGGTATCGGTCGGTCACGGTATGATAAAAACAGGTCGAAAACGGTTTTCGGTTTAAAACAGGTTCGGTACCGGTCGGTTTCGGTATGTGTAAAACAGGTCGGAAACGGTTTCGGTCACCATTCGGGTTCGGTAGCGGTCGGTATCTGGTCACTTGTATTCGGTCAAAAACGGGTTCGGTATCGGCCGGTAACAAGTCGGTAAAACAGGTTTCTGACCACATTTACAGCCCTAACACTAATTCCCATGTGATTGTCGAAAAACTAGGCAAATGGTTTTCTATTGAATTATTTATATTAATTATTTATATTATAACCGTAAAGTTTGATTAGGTTATTTATTAATTATAGCTATTAGAGATCAAAAAGTGTATTTATTGTAACTATGTCATTTCATTGGACTAGCCGTTGACTCAACTTAATTACCATTAACCTTACTTAAATTAACTAAATTACCTTTAAAAAATTATTTTTTATTAAGAACATGAAAAATCAAATATATGATATTTCTTAAAAGTTGATATATGCTCTTCAAATAAGACTACACTGGATTCTCGGCACATGGTATACGTTATAACTTAGAATCATAGATTTGTATTCAAGTGGAACAGAACTTCAAATTATGTTGTTGTAAGAGTTGCATAGTATTTTTTTTGCAATGACACTTTTTGTTTGGGAGAATTTATTGATGTCGGTAGATCATGTTGTTGTAACCTTTACTAATAATTTGCAAACTTTCTATAGAGTTTAAATGATATGCTAAGTAAAACACGCAAAGGTTTGGCTTGGGGAATTTGATGTCTCATTTCCGTATGATTTCGCCCCGAATTCTTTGTGTAATTGTGATCATTTTCATGATTATTTTGTTGTTTTTGACTTGATTTTATGCATGATTCTGAAGTTTTGTGTTTCATGGTGTCTTGTTTGCAAAAGAGCTATTTAAGAGAGGAAATCGACGTATTGATAGCTGGTCAATAGAATGCACATATCGCTCACAATCTTCTCACTTTGTTACAGATTCATATCCCCAATTCAAATAATGGTTCACAAGAATTTTCCCCTTTCTTACACAATTTGTATCTGTAGGACAATGTCAACTTACATGACTGAGCAACGATTAGGGTCAACTGGTCAAAGTTTTGGAATGATTCCACATTCAAATGTAAGTGTGTGTACCAAAATGATCACAAATTACACAAAATATGGTAGGCTTAGAGATGCACTCCACCTGTTCGACCAAATGCCTATAAGAGATACAATAGCTTGGAATTCTATTATTAAAGGGTGTTTAGATTGTGATAATATGACTATGGCGAGAATGTTTTTTAATGAAATGCCTGACAGAAATGTTGTTTCTTGGACCACGATGATAAATGGGTATATGCAGTTTGGCAAAGTAGAGGTGGCTGAAGGATTGTTTAAAGAAATGCCTTTTAAAGATGTTGCTGTTTGGAATTCTATGATTCATGGGTATTTTATTAATGGTAGAGTTACTGATGCTGTTAAGATGTTTGAAGATATGCCTTTTAGGAATATTGTTTCTTGGACTTCCATGATTAGTGGGCTTGATCAAAATGGGAGAAGTGCTGATGCCTTAAGAATATTCAAGCAGATGGTTAGCTGTGGGATTGAGACCACAGCGACTATGTTTTCGTGTTTGATTACAGCTTGTGCCAATTCAATGGCTGTTGAGCTTGGTACACAGATTCATGCCCGCATTGTCAAGCTGGGGTGCATTGTCGAAGAATTTATATCTTCTTCTTTAATAACATTCTACGCAAATTGTAAACAACCGGAAATTTCTAGAAAGATCTTTATGGAAAATGTGCATTATAGTGTAGTTGTGTGGACATCCCTCCTAACGGGTTATAGTTTGAACTCCAAGTACGATCAAGCATTGACTGTATTTAGTGACATGACGAAAATGGGTATTTTTCCTAATGAGTCTTCCTTCACTAGTGTGTTAAATTTGTGCTGTTCACTAATGTCTCTTGGTAAAGGACAAATCGTCCATGCGGAAGTCATCAAACTGGGATTTGAGGCTTCGGCATTTGTGGGAAATTCACTTGTAACTTTGTATTCTAGATGTGGAAATATTGAGGATGCAATCAAAGCATTTAAAAGAATAAAAGTGAAAAACCTCGTCACCTGGAACTCGATTATTGTTGGTAGTGCACAGCATGGGCGTGCTCTCTGGGCATTTATTTTGTTCGCACAGATTCTACGTGCTGGTGTGGAACCTGATGAAATTACCTTAACAGGCTTGCTTTATGCTATTGATCATTCTGGCATGTTCTTGAAAGGGAGGCAATTTTTTCTGTATTTCAGAAAGTATACTTCAATAAAATTGAATGTTCAGCATTATGGTTGCATGGTGGATATCTTGTGCCGTTCTGGAGAATTAGTTGAAGCAGAAGAATTTATCAATACTATGCCGATAAAAGCAAACTCGCTAATGCTGTTAAATCTACTTGGTGCATGTAGAACACACTCTAATATCGAAATAGCTGAGAGAGTGTCGAAGTATATACTTGATCTTGATCCACATTGTAATGCAGCTCATACTATATTATCGAATATATATGCTTCAGCTGAACGATGGAATGATGTTTCAAGAGTAAGATTGCAGATGAAAAGCAGAAAAATAGAAACACAAGAAGGATGTAGCTGGCTGAATGAAGGAGGATAACGGCGTGATTTCTTTTCTGATCAAAATTCCCTTACTACTGAAAACTGCAGAAAACCCTACTGTTTGTCATGAAAATTGCACCGTCGTCTGCGTGAATACAGGCTTACAACTCCCATCTGAAAGATTGCAAGAGAATTCAGATGATGGCGCGCAGCACTTTTGCTTAGTAGAGGATGTCACTGACAGGAAACTTTTGGACCTCAGCACCAGAGTCATTCAGCCGTTCCCATGTACCAATTGTTTGTTTTCAGCTTAAACGGTGTCATAATCAGATATAGGATTGTTGAGCTGATAATCGCTGCAAGACATTCCTGTTTTTTCGTTCTTCAGGATTCAGGTTTTATTTGTGATCATTGTAAGAAAGATGAGTGCACTGTGTTATTTGGGTATGTTCAGTTCAGAGGGTGATCCATACAATAATATGATCACTAGATAAAGTATGGTAGCCTTGTAAGGATGTAGCTGGTTGATCACTCAGGAAAGCAGCTAAGGAGGGAAAAGACTATTGCCAATGGTTGATCCAGATTTGTACTTTTTATGACAATTGTTCTTTTGTCGGCGTTTAAGGATAAAGTTCGATGCTTTGCGTGCAAAACGCCAGCTAAACTAGTATGCAATTCAGAAACTCGGTATCAGTTCGTACTTAACAAACTGATTAGCTGTAGTTGTGAATTGTGATAAGTACTATGATTTCTTGACTTACTGTTGATGATCTCATCGTCAGGTGTAGCATACTTTCCTCTTGCCAAAGTAAACCATCCCTCTTGTAAAAGCTGTCAATCAACCCACAACTTCTTGATTCTTGATGGGAAATAGTTGCTATGTATATTGGTTCAAATTACTTTTCCTAGAGCAAATTTTGAAGAAATTGATTGTTGTGGGTGTTTCAAAGGCAGGATGATGTGCTTAATTGCTGCTAGTTATGATTTTGATTATCCTAAATAGGTCATGGCTGGAGTTGTGCATTTGGTTATTTTTTGGTGTTTGGTTCGCTTGTAATTCGGTTCGGTTGTAATTCAGTCATTTAGTTAGGTTGAACTTTAGGATTAATTCGAAGTCAGCATCGGGGGTCATAGTTGGTTATAATTCAGATTTTGCTCGGTTTAAGATTTAGTTTTGGGTTTGCGTTTCCTATTTAAATTGGGTTGAATATAGGTTTGAATTTTGTTCGGTTAACTGGATAAGAATGAACTCAGTTGGTTATCGTTTTAGCATAATAATAAAAACATTATGCTTGACAAATACACTTTATATAATAGACGGTTAAATACTCATTTGTTTAATGTTGGACAGGCTAATACTCCTAATATTTTTTAAAAATAAAATATAAACAGTAGTACACATCTTCATATGAAATAAAACAAATAGAAATTAAAAAAAAATAAAAGCAAAAAATATTTAATTGATCAATAAGCAAGAGGATAAAATAAAGTTAATATGACGCCCTTACACGTGTCACTCAAACAAAGCCGAATACATCAAGTAATTCACAACAGCTATAACTAAAAAAGCAAGTAACAACCCAAAAAAGAAAATAACAGCCAAACCCAAGGCTCGCTCGTGTCACTTAGGTGCCCATGCCCGTATTATTTAGACGAACCACAAAACATCCAAGCAAAATCCTAATTAAGTCAAAGACAAGTCACCAAAGAGGTTTACCTGCCACATGTGCAAGGTTCAAATTCACTCATTATCAAGCAAGAGCTAGCTCGTGTCACTCAGGCGTCGGTTCTTGTGGTAATCTTTTGACGAATCTACCTTTTATTTATTCTATAAAAGTTCGATATTTCATTTATTTTACAATGGTTCAATATTTACTTGTTTTTTTCTTCTAAAAGACCTATCAATTTTCTTCATTTGATATAGCATATTCTTCTACAAAAAGTTTTTCGTGTGTCTAATTATTCCTTTCAATAACATTTAATATAATTTGATACGTGATTTTTTATTTACAATAATCTATTTTAACAGGTGAAAGAATTTGGTATATTCTTTGAAGAAAAAAAATACAAAAGTCACGCTTATATATGAAAAATCAAAATTTTAAAAGATAACTACTTAAAATTGGATTTTTTGAATTAAATTTTCCTTTAAATTATTATTGTTACCAGTTTTTAATTAATATTTATATTTATATATTTTCTTTTATTTTTTTAGTTTTTAATCCTATCCACGTAAGACTACACGTTAATACTTGAGAGTTGAGAGTACTTTTAAGTTTTAAGGGAGTATAAAACTGAACCTTTCCTGACGGCGTTTCAACTTCAAAGTTCAAATAATAGTCTGGCTCATCGACTCCGACAGAAACCCTTGTGCTTTGCTTATTGAAGAACACAAGAACAAAGTAGAATCATGGGAAAGAAACAGAAGAAGGCAGGGAAAGGCAAGGAGAAAACCGAGAGAAAAACCGCTAAAGCTGAAGAGAAAAAAGCTCGTCGTGAGTCTAAGAAGCTCTCCCCTGAAGATGACATTGATGCTATTTTGGTCCTCTTTCTCCCTCTCTTAATTTATTTTATTGTTATTGTTATTATTTTTACCAATTGGGTAGTTTGCAATTTAAATAAAGATTGTTACTTTATGGTGTTTTCCGCCTAAATTATGGGTTTTTAGAGAGGTTTTGGAAAAGAACTGATTGAAAATTGAATTGGGTTATTGCAAAATTTGTGTTATTGATAGTTTGTTAATGTATATCAAAGAAGGTTAAACGTTTGTGGGTATTTTGTAATCATGAGCAATTTGCATTTTCTGTACTTATTAGAGTGGCCGAGGGCTAAGGGAGAGGGGCATTAAGAATCAAACCTACGACCTTGCCGTACCCTGTGAAAGTGGCAACACAATTAATTAACCTGGGATATATGTACTTATGCAGTTGAGTATACAGAAAGAGGAAGCTAAAAAGAAGGATGTTCATGTTGATGAGAATGTGCCTGCCCCATCTCCACGGTCGAATTGCTCGGTATTTGGGTTGCATTTACGATTTTAATTGTTTTTTCTTTGCAAATTGCTAGATTATTGATGGGTTGAATTTTTTTGGTTATGTAGTTGAGTATAAATCCAGTGAAAGAGACTGAATTAATCCTTTATGGTGGTGAATTCTACAATGGCAATAAGGTTAGGTTATCTGTATTGTTTAGCAAGCCTATATAATGCTACATATTGGAGCTTTTAGAGTGATGTTTGGATTTCTTTTGCAATGAGTGCAGACATTTGTTTACGGTGATCTTTATCGCTATGATATCGAAAAGCAAGAGTGGAAATTGGTATCCAGCCCTAATAGTCCACCACCTCGTAGTGCACATCAAGCTGTTGCTTGGAAGAATTACCTCTATATCTTTGGTACAAACTGATTAATCTCAAGGATTT
The DNA here is from genome assembly GCF_026212465.1 of Amaranthus tricolor. Classification (NCBI taxonomy): domain Eukaryota; kingdom Viridiplantae; phylum Streptophyta; class Magnoliopsida; order Caryophyllales; family Amaranthaceae; genus Amaranthus; species Amaranthus tricolor. The sequence continues at coordinate 23,870,601 of NC_080051.1, read as the reverse complement.
TTGGTTTTTGTTTTCTTCTAAGCAATTTTCCTTCTACCTAGTAACTGTTCTTTAATGGCATTTACTTATAATTAATGAAGGTGGCGAATTTACATCTCCAAATCAAGAGAGATTTCATCATTACAAGGTGAGATCTGCATTTTGTTGTGTGTAGAAAGATGCTAATATTGTCACGGTTTTCGTCCTTTTTCCTGGTATCTGTTACCATGTTCCTACTTCATGGCTAATGAAGGAGATCTTGTTTTCTGGTAATAGGACTTTTGGGTGTTGGATTTAAAAACTAATCAATGGGAGCAATTGAATTACAAGGGAGCTCCAAGTCCACGGTCTGGTCATCGGATGGTAAGCATCATATATTGAATTTTTACATTAGCTATTGCAAGATTCTTGAATATGTTGAATCTGATGAGTATTTCTCCTTTGATGAGACTGTCAATGTTGAGGATATATCATTCTGGTTTATTGAGTTTCTATATTTACTTTTGGAATAAGTTATTTATTGATTATTATGATGTTTGCATTTTACAAAGGTAAGGTCACATCCAACCCCCCAAACCCCACAAAGAGGGAGCCACTTGACATCAGGGTAAATAGCATGTTGTTCTAGTGCTGCAAGAGTTCTCAGAAAATGTTTCTTTCTGACTTTCAATGTCGTGAACTGTAAGGAGACACAATGATTGGTAGAGATTAACCATGGTCCATCCAATGTTTTCAGAATTTTGTGACATAGCAGTCAATGTGGAAGAATCATACTAACTGTTTGTTATCTAATAGTCTTTGCTTAAACATATCTTCTCTATTGATGTATTTTCGGCTCTGTGTTTTTGCAATCTATTGTTGTGAAGTTCATTTATATAGAAGTATTTATTACTTCTCTTTACTTGGATGAAGTGAAACAATATTTTTTTTATCGAATTAGACATTGCATTGAAGTATGACCATGCTAATTGAGTTAATGAGGTTCTAGTTCATAGCCTTTAGTAGATCCCACAATTTTTTCATATCTTCTTTGTTATAGAATTCCAAAGTATCCTCAAATACTTGACGGTGTCTCTGGATCGCTTTAAATGCGATGGTAGTATTTGCTCTTAGGGTGGTTGTTTTTTGTTACCCAACAATAACATTTTAAGTGGTTCTCACTCAGGGGGGTTTGGGGGTCCAATTTAAGCAACTAAACACTAACAGAAAAATTATATCCGATTAACCCTTGGTAGCAAATATCATATGTAACTTCATATAATAAGAAGTGCACGTGATTTAATAGTCATTTTGTCTATTGTATAAAACGTTAGCTGTAACTCTGTTTTGTTTTGCTGGCGTGAATGTGACTGTGTCTGCTATTATGAAATGTGATTTTTTTTTTTTGTATAGTCACTTTGAATGTTGTTGATCTTCTATCACCTGGCTTATAAGCAGCTTTTTGCAGGTTTTGTACAAGCATAAGATTATAGTGTTTGGTGGATTTTATGACACTCTTAGAGAAGTAAGGTTGTTTTTTCGATCTCTTGTTCTCGGTTCTTTTTAATTTATAAATTTTGACCTAGTAATACATTTAGTTGAAGATTTGTCTGATGACTATGTATCTGCGTATAGCGTTAACATGTTGCAAATTGGCAAAGATATATCTTGACGAGATCCTTTATTAATTTCTTTTCAGATACCTTAATGATCTGCATGTATTTGACCTGGATCAATTCAAGGTGAACAATAATAAGCTCCATATTAATTACATTTTAATTGTCATTGGTTCAATGCTTTGTTTCAAAGAATCACGTTTTTTCATTACAGTGGCAAGAAATAAAGCCTCGACCCGGGTGCATGTGGCCTAGTCCACGGAGTGGCTTTCAACTTGCTGTTTATCAAGACGAGGTAAAATTATTGGTTATATTCTATTCGGATTTACATCTATTTGCTATTTCATATGCTGTTGCACTTGCTTTTCCTTTTCCCTTGTTATGATTTCTTAGTGTTCATAGTTATATTTTGAAATAGTTATATTTTGCTTGATTATCGATGCTCAAATGTCTCATGTAAACTTGACTTTCACATATTATTTCATCTTTGCCTTTTGATAAATTATTTCGGTCCCATGCATTAGATTTGGGCTGTAAGGTGGGTGGCTTTTGACTCAGGTGAAGAGAAGCAAAAGAAAGTTAGTCTAGAATTTTTCATGTGGACATTGATGGAGCAAACGCTCACCACATATAAAGGATATGCATTATGACTGTTGTGCATGGAGCATGCTGTAGATTCGAGTATAAAGAAGGCAGAAGGAAGCATAGTTTAAAAATAAAATAAGCTTCGTATATTATCCATTTTAGGGCTACGTAAAAGTGGATTATTACTAGTAGTTTCAAAGAGAATCTTTTCTAATGAAATAATTCTCTTTGGGAGCCAAGAGTATGCTCGAAATACTTCACTATCGGTTTTACGTAATACTATACTAGTAGCCCTTGCTTTTACATTTTCTATTACAATTCTTCCATTTAATTATAATCCTCCCCCATCCTCTATAAACCCTTCCCCATAAACACCATAATGTCAAATACCAGTTCGTTACATAGGCTAGGTCGATAAATGCAAAATCACCCTTAATCTCCAACCTACCAAAAAAAAATATCAAGGGTTTGACAATAAGAAGTTTCAACAAAAGATAACGATGAGAGTGTGTTTTCAATGTGATGAAATTGGCTAATGCATCAATGCAAGAAACATGAATTAAGTGTTAAATAAGTTCATACGAACACGGACAACCTACACCTACACAAACAACCTACTCCTCTATAGGCCACAACCCATTGTCGACCTCTTGTGGTAAAAATACAAAACCCGACGACCCCAAACCATCCTAACAAGCCAGAAGATTGTTCTCCGAAAACCATAACCAACGTCACTACCATATTTACCAAAAGTAGTTATAACCACGAAAATTTGCCCCCACATCTCACATTCGAGAACTACCCAATACTAGAATGAAGAATCTAAACCACCCAACATCATAAGTCCCAAATTCAAGCACATCCAACAATATATCCTTAACGGAGTATCCAAAACCAAGCAAATCCTACAACCTATATCCCACACACAACAACCAAACTTTTCGATTACCAAAATCAAAACTAACCAAATATGTAATTCCAAAACATATTCATAATTCTCAAGAATCTTCAACTATTGTTAAACTACAAAAGTTCTTTGTCCAACCACATAGCCCACCAAAATTATGGAGGTTGTCTGGGTGTGGGTTTATGAACAATGAGTCCATGACACCTCAAAAGCCCTAAATACCGCATAGTCTTGTGACGTACGGGTGTCAAACTCAACAATTGATTTTTCACTATGCCGTGAACCTATGCAAGTCTTAAATGAACAGGTTGGCCACTATATAAGAAGAATTTATGATTTTGACGAGACATACATTTCATGGATTGAATATATAGAAAAATTTATTTTGGAGGACGCTTGGAGCTATTGATATTGTTTTATGTCCTTGGAATTTTGTTTAAGACGTATAGGTTATAATCCATTGTATACTATAATTTTTAGGTTTGTATAATATCATTGAAATCTTCAATTGGATGTAAATTTTGAGATGCAATTATTTTTCTAATTAAACAAATATTTTTTCTTGAGTGGTCGGTGCTTATTTATGTGTCTATTTTTAGATATTACTAGAAGAGTAAGAAAACATGTTGATCCCTTGCATCAATTCGATGGGTTTGAAACAATATAATAGTTTAGGACGATGTAAAAATGTTTGAATTTAGTGCTTTACTTTTGTCACCAAGTTCTATTGTGCTTTTTATGATACGTGTTATTGTTGAATCTCCTTTCAATTTGTAAATACATCTCTAGTATCCTATAAAATCTTTTGTGGTGCATATGATTTATATTTTAGTTTACTCTAAACTTTTGAACATTCATTCCTATAACTTTATTGTATGACACCGCAGATATTTTTGTATGGAGGTTATTTCAAAGAAGTTGCTTCGGATAAAAGTAGCAGCACGGAGAAGGGAGTAGTCCACTCTGACATGTGGTCTTTGGACCCTAGAACTTGGGAATGGAATAAGGTTTGACATACATCACATAATCTATGCATGCTTGTAATGGAAGACGTATGTTGATTTTTTAGAAAATTACAATTATCTACTTAAGATATGTACCATGTTTGTGCTCGTTGTTCTACGCGTGGATTAAAAACAAGGCCACATTCCTTTGACATTGGCCACGTTGTAAAGGTTTCCAAAATAAACGAATTGATATTTCCTGCATTGTAAAGGTTTACCAAGCGATATCTTATGGTTTCGACCGATATTTAGGCGCTATGATAACAGCATTACTTCCGTTACCGCATCACCGTTCCATTACCGCGATCGCGAGCGTTATCACATTTTTATGCTATGGTTCTACATGCTATGAATGGACATATGCTTTATTGCCCATACTTTTTTTGTACTTGCAGTTGACAAGCTAAAAGATTAATTTGAATTTTATTCTTGAACTAACACAAGTTCTCTTCTAATAAAATTCAGAATTTAGTTTAAGAAACATTCTTTGTTTTTGGTGAGTGAAGGCATTGTTGAAGAAAAATAATTAACTCTTTAGCTAAGTGAAGCATGCGGGTTATTTCCAACTATACGAGGTGTGAGTATACCATTAAGAGGGAGTTAAAGAGGGAGTGAGAATGCAAGGTGGGATCTTTTTTGAGTGAAAGGACACCCCATTGGACCAAAAACTTTAAATCAACCAAACTGAAGGTTAGCAAGGCTGTAACAACTTGGCTAGAAAGAAGACAAAGGAGGAGGTTAATGATTTGTGCAAGATCACTATTTGGGAGGACTTATAGAGAAAGATGCACGAAGAAGAACTACCCACTACTTACACACCCATCAGACCAACAACTAAATCAGCCTAACTAAAGATGACCACGTGAGATGTAGAAAAACATGTACATTGCAACTTACATGTGTGCTTGAATCTTCTAAAGCAAGGTACAAGATAGGTACAAGAACAGATCCATGCTCACATGGGCAAACAGGAGTTCAAGTACATGTCCATGAGATTGGAGGGCTAGAGAAAGAGGAAGCCGTCCACCACCTGGGACTAGGGAGAAAAACATTTAGCTTCCACATCCAACACATTACCAATGACTACATCTTTCGGACAAAATGTTAGATCCAAGGAGATGTGTGCGATTTGTCATTGATTCTTGAAGTGAAATCAACTTGGTTAGTTTGGATTTGGTGGAGAAACTTGCTTTACAAACTATACACCATCTTCATCCATACAAGAAAAAATGAATTAAACGCAAATAACATAATTTAAAATAACAATTGACCTCTGAAGAATTTCATATTTTAGCAGAAAAGAAATAATTATTTTTGAAGTAAGCATCAATTATTTCAAACTCAATATTGAACTTTGATAACTTTGTATTCCATTTAATTTATTATAGTGGTTGGCATTCACTTTTGAATTACCCATAAACCTGTACTATAATGTTACCCATAGTATTCAGTCTCTGTAGCTGGAATTTCTTTCCAAATTGTTCTCTGAAACTTGCATATTTGTCTCTACTGTCCAGGTAAAGAAAAGTGGAATGCCTCCAGGACCTCGTGCTGGATTTTCTATGTGTGTCCACAAGAAAAGAGCTGTGCTTTTTGGAGGAGTGGTGGACATGGAAACTGGTGGTCAGTTTAACTAAAACTTATCCGTTAGAAAATTTGTTCTTATTCACTTCTTACTTCAGATTGTTAAATGTATAATTTAAAGTGGTAAACTAGTTGTATTTGTAAAGATGTGATCCATGTTTGGCCGTTATTCAGCTTTCCTGATTACGTTCTATTATTTAATTTGAATGCTAAGTTGCTAGCTCTTGGAACGTTTGACTAACTCTAGACTATGCAGCCGACCCAATCTTTTGGAATTATGGCTCTGACGTTGTTATTGCTGTAAATGTAATTCTAGACAACGAGACTACAAGTATGTTGAGCTGTAATATGTCAATGATCAGTGTATTTATTATTTTAATAATAGTACAATGTCAATTTCTCTGCCTTATGGCATTTATTTGCATTCTCAAAGACCTATTACTTGACAAATGTCTTCAATGCTTCTATTGTACTAGACAATTAGTGGATGTTTTTTTGTTTAGTGATGATGAATTTTTTCTCATTTCTGGGTCAAGGGAGGTTAGCTGTGTGTGATTACTCGGTTGTATCTTTTGTGGTTGTAACCGACTATGTAATACTGCCGCCTACTGGACAGCCCACAAAGGAACGATCACCGTGGGTAGGCTGCTGCTCGGGGGTGATGAAGATTACTGTATTACTTAAAAGGGTGGAAGGGCTGCTGAATTAATCACAGAAAAATTGTAATAGACTAAGTAAGAAGATAGAATAATAGAGAAGGGTTGTATTTGATTAACAAGCTCTTCGAGTGGCTATCACTCCAACTTAGCCAAAGGCATTACAACTTCCAAAAACATGAATAAAACTCATTACAGTGCATTCAATATATAATACTACACTAAAGCTTGCTTCTCTATTTTTGGTACAATAGTACTAAGCTAAAACCAAAAGGTACTACTCCAAAAGGAATGACAACTGTTCTTTGTGTTTCCTTGCTCATGTGACCCTTGCCTTGTACTTCTTTGTCTCTTGTTAACTGATTTGAGAGTGGTCCAAATGACTCTGTTGCCCATTGTTGCTTGCTTGTGTCTTCCCACGTCTGGCATATGTAAACTTCAGCTTGGGACCTTGAGTGTCCTGATTCATGACATACTACTTTGTTACTTCAGAGAAGATAAGAATTAGAGGAAAGATTATCAAGTGTACAAATCCATCCATTAAAATCTGAATTTCCACATAAGGATCTCGTTCTGAGCTTATCCTTAAATAGCAGCGAAACATGTCTATAACTCTATATTCTACTTTATGCTGTTTGCTCTTTTCCATTTTCCTTACAATTATGCTTTATGTCTGCAGAGTTCTCTTGTTGACTTTTTTTTTTTTTTTTTTTTTTTTTTTTTTTGTATATGTGAGCAGGTGATGTTATGATGAGTCTATTTTTAAATGAACTATATGGTTTCCAGCTGGACAATCACCGCTGGTAAATGTTTTGCTTTGATTCTTCATATTTTCTGTAAATTCATTTCATTGCGTGAAATAGCTAACGTAAGCGATACATGCCTTTATCTTCATTTTTCTTGCCAACTAATTTTTTATGCATCTCTGAACTCTATGCCCCCTATCTCAATAGGGCCAAAGATTCATAAATCTTTGGTTTTCGGATTATATTGGACTGTATTAAAAAGGTTCATTAATACAATACATCTGCACTTTTATGTATGTAATTTATGTGATGTTGTAGATGATATTTACTGTCAAGGGTGAATCGGAAACCACCTCTTTTTTTCACTGACATGGATAAGGTTGCGCACATACGACCCTTCAAATCTTGCCTTGGAGGGAGTCACTTAATTGCATTAGAGTTATAGAATGTAGTGTTTCTAAACTCAAGTATAATTAAGGTTTCTATTTTCATATAAGTAATAATCACCTCTTGACATGATGGGAATCCTATATAGATCCAATAAAAGCATTTGGTTTCATGTCTAATTTTATCTTTCTTCATCCAAAATTCATTCTTTGATTTTATTGATTTGTGGGGAATTCTATAAATTGCTCAAACTCTTGGAATTCGTACAAGAACTATAATTTTCAATGAACCAGCTATTCTTAGCTCTAACATTCCTTGAGGAAGAACTAGTATTAGATCATCACCTTTTCAACTAAGAGGTCTTATGACAATTTCTTACAACATAATAAAAAGGTGTTTGAAATAAGAGAAATCCTTTGAACTACTGCAACTTACCCAAACCATGTCTCCAATACTAGAGTCCTATAACACAAGCACTACAATGTGTATATGTGTAGGAAGTAGAGAATTTCTTTGTCTGTTGATGACTCGTTTAACCTGTATTAGTTCAATGAATACTTAAATATATTTCATAAACTAATAATATAAGTAAAAGAATAGTTTTGACGGTCCTAGATGCTGGGCTGCTGGCAGAAACTAACGCACTATCTTCTCTTTTTATTAGGTACCCGTTGGAGCTCCGGAAGGAAAAGTCCAGCAAAGATAAGGTATTTGATTCTAAAATTCTGATGTGCACAGTGGATGCTATACGTTGATAGTGTTATATCCACTGTCTAATAGTCCAATAGTTATGGTGACTACTGATTAGAATCTTTCCAATTTAAAATTGAATACCATAAATATTGCGTAAGGTTATATGGTGATTGCTATTTGCCCAACACCCCCTTGATACTTGCACAATGTGGTGGAATGTTGATAATTGTTTTAAGGTTCTTGATGCCGCAATTGTTTTTCCTCGCTTTTTTCATTTAGATCATGCGACCACTTGGTCATCCTCTTGGGCTAATGGAGTGGAGTCTTTTGTCATGTTGTTTAATAGTGGCTTGTTTTTATTCCACCGTGCAGTTGAAAAAGATGGGTGGTGAGAATATTCATGCAAGTTTACTTGAAAAAAAGGCTAGTTTATCACATATAGACACTGGTGTAGCAAATAGAGACGATACAGCTATGGTTGACAAAGAATCAGGAAATAAATTGGAGGAGAGCATAAGTGAGATGTCTATTGAGACAGACTATAATGGAAGCAGTGGTAGACTGGGCTCAAAATCTGACAGCGGGTATCTGGAACCCGATACCAACTTGGAATCACAAAATATTACTTCACCAGAGGTTGGTACTTTGTAGTTCAGAAGTCCTGGCTATTGCACTTTATGGCTCCTTCTCAGGTCCCACAACTCGGATTAATATGCATTTTCAGGTAGTGAAGCCTTGTGGACGAATTAATGCGTGCCTGGCGGTTGGAAAAGATACATTGTACTTGTATGGGGGCATGATGGAGATCAAAGATCGTGAAATTACGCTTGATGATCTGTACACTCTTAATCTCAGCAAATTGGATGAATGGAAATGCATAATACCAGTGAGTCCCTTTTCTTTTTATGATAGCTTGTGCTTATTGTACTGCTATAGCACAACAATGTCAAGCCTGAACTAGTCTATATTGTTACATATTAATGAAATAATCGACTCGTGGACAATTTTTAAAAATGTCACACGTATGATTTTGTGCTTGGTGCTCTAGAAAAGTTGCTATTTTTTGACAATACGACCTCATAAAGTACTTATTGATTTATTTTCTTCGTTCTGTTGTATATCAGGCTTCAGAATCTGAATGGGTTGAAGCTTCAGAGGAGGAAGGTGATGATGAGGATGAAGAAGACGAAGATGACAGTGAAGATGGTGAAAGCAGCGGTGAGCAGACCGATGATGATGAAGAAATGGAGGTGCTGCCCTATTCTTGCTTACAATTTAACAAGATCCTTATTTTAGTAGCTCCCTTATTATTTTTGATTCTTGTCACATAATCATGAAATATCTGCTGCCACTCTTTATGCGGTAACCTTGTAATTTGGTAACTGTATGGTACGAATGGAGTGGGAATCAAGTTTATTGAAATTCTTTAAATTTGATTTTCTTAGTGACTATATTATTCTTTTGTGAAGGATGTTAATGATGACGAGAAATCGCGTCAAATAGGGGATGCTGTTGCTTTAATAAAAGGGGAAGGAAAGAATCTCCGAAGGAAGGAAAAACGCGCAAGAATAGAGCAAATCAGAGCTAGTCTTGGACTTTCAGATTCAATGAGAACGCCTGTGGTAAATGCAGTTCTTTACAATTTGATCTAACTCTTGATCGATGCCTATATCATATTGTTTTCGAACTTCGATCATAAAACTATTTAACTCTTGCCAAATCATGGACGTTATTCTGCTGCAAAATTTCTGTCGGACCTCGAATTATTCACTATACTTGTAGCCTATGTATTGCTGTAGATTTATTGGCTAGTAGGTAGCATCGAGCACTCAATTATCTCTTTTGCATCTTGTGAAGCCTGGTGAATCTTTGAGAGAGTTCTATAAGCGCACCAATATGTACTGGCAAATGGCAGCTTATGAACACACCCAACACACTGGGAAGGTGAAGTACTCTTTTTCTTTACTCTTTTCTTGGAAAATCATTGATTTAACCAGTAAATAAAGATCGAGTGGTCATGCATACGGCTAACTGATTGTTTTCATTTATGGCAAGTCCCTTATTAGATTTCAGCATTTCAGATAAGTTGCACTAATGCAACAAGATCAATTACTCGTAATTGAACAAGTCCTACTACCAGTGTTAACCCGCTTTTATCGCTTTTTTCTAAAATTAATGAGTAGTATGCCATTTATTCTGAGGGTTATTCTCTATTGTAATTTCCTTGAAAAAAGCGCAACATAGGTGTGATCACAATAACATTCTAATAGTGAGATATGTTGATATCTTGAGTTAATGTTCCTTCTGTTTTGTGCTCTCTTTCAGGAGCTTCGGAAAGATGGTTTTGATCTTGCTGATGCTCGATATAGGGAGCTGAAACCGCTTCTTGATGAGGTACTGACAGCTTTTACAATTTGGAAAAAAAGTTTGGATACTAGACCTTGTATATTATCGTCATCACAACAACATTCTTTTACCCCAAGTCCCAACGTCATTAACTGGCTTCCACCTAAGTGGGGTTTGGGAGGTCGAGTCAGTGTAACATGATTTGTAATTCGTTTTTTGAATTCGCAATTCGCTCAAATTTGTCCAAGAATAGTCCAAAACCGACCATAACTTTTTTTCGATTCGAGATGCGTGAGTAAATTATCGAATCATGTGACACTGGGTCGGATATACGCAACTCTTACCTTTGTTGGTGATAACAAAGGGATGGTTTCCGAATTCCATCTGACCCTTGGTAGCGATCTTCAAATGCAACTTCACATAAATAAGAAGTGCAAATGATTTAATGACCCCTTGTGACAAAGATTGTATATTATTGCCCTAACAATTTTTTTCTTCGGTAGTTGGCTGTGCTGGAAGAGGAACAGAAGGCCGAAGAGCAAGAAGCGGCTGAATCAAGCTCTAAAAGAGGAAACAACAAAAAAAACAGGGTGTCATCCTCTCAAAGATAACCCTTATTGTGACTTGTGAGTTGTCTACCAAAATTTTGACTTGTTTTCCGTGTAAAATTCAATTGAAACCCATTACTGTTCTTGGTAGATCTAGTCTCTATACTTAATATATACGCTATCGCCTATCTATATAATACGATCCTTACTTACTAATGTAAGAAAACACAATGTGGGCCCCAAGTCCCAACACAAATGTTGTACTTTTACGACGGGACCCCATCTCAGGCAACCTACCCGATGTGAGAAGTGAGAAATGAGTCGACCAACTTTTAGGCAGGGGTGGAGCGTGGATCGAAAATAGACGATGTGTACCTTTACTTTCCATGATTCATGGGAAAAAAGAGCTGTCCTTTTCTGTTTTCTTTTCATAGTTTTGGTAAGACACCACTAATTCTGGTGCATACATGAATAATATCTGAACGCAGGATGTCAAACCATGATATGATATCATATAATCATATGATTACGTTCCCATTATCGTTATGTATGGTTGTCCTGAGCAGGCGGTTCTGGATCTGGACACGCAACTTATTTTCTTATTAATGATGTTCTTTTGAAACATATGATTACTTAGTTGAATGCTTTTGGGAACTTAAAGTTGTAGAGTGAAAATGGGGGCCTGGTTGATGCAAAAAAAATGAACTATTTATTGGTGTTAGGCTGTTAGTTCATGTATTTCGACTGTTGTCCCCTTTTACCAGTAACAGTTGGCCCCATCTTTTAGACTTTTTGTGGGGAAAAGGCTCTATGTTTAGCATATACTCTTATTAATTTCGTCTATGTTTCTAACTTTTTGGCCTAATTACTGATTAGTGCCATCATCAGCACTAATTATTTTCAACACTTTAATTGATTTTCGTGGACTTTTGCACACTGCTTTAATAATCCGTTTAATAAACTTCATATTTATCAACTGATTCGTTTATTTGTAACAGGAATTTGTTTAAATCGCTAATTTAACAAACACTAAAATTAAATAATTTGACCAATTTCTTTTTCGGAAATTGGTTTTTTAAGTCTTGTGTGATGGACTCTTGGAAAAAAATAATGACTTTTACATAATTTGTTGTTATTTTTAATTAGCCGTTTAAAATATGTTTGGATAGGAGAAAATTTAGAAAACAAAGGGAAAGGGCAATCAAGGATCGTTTTACTATTTTTTTTTTTAATTGGGTAAGAATAGGATAAGGAATGGAAATCTTTCACATCTTAACTAAAATAACTCTTTTTAATGTTGCAAAGACATGGATAGAAAACATATCGATCATCTCCTTCTTTCCTTTCCTTTCCCTTTTCTCCCTTCCTTTCCTTTTAAAAATGTTATCTAAACATAGTACTTTTATTAATTAATACTTTACAAATTCTTATTTGAGACCGTCTTTACAAAAGACGTTTTAAATTTAGGCCAGCATAATTTTTAAATTTATAGAAAAATAACTAAACTTTCTAAATAATACTTTTTAACTTTCATTTTCCTTCCCAAATTCTATTTGTGGTTTTCAATCTCCATCTTCCTCTTTTAAACTCCATTGTTATTTATTCTTTGTTTATCTTCTTTAACATTTGCAAAATCATCATAGTTATGTATTTATATTTCATCATTTTTGTTTTTAAAGCTTTTATTTTCATTTTTTTTTGGGTTGATTGTGTTATATATTAGTTGGATTTACAATTTTCTGATTTTCTTTAAAAATTAAGCTTCATCAATAGTGTAAATAGTGATGTTGAAGAAGACAACAATGTTTACTATTCGGGGGAAATTAATAAAAGCAATTGTGGTTATAACATAATATATTGAGAGTTATAACATAATATATTTGTAATTATAACATAATATATTTGGGGTTATAACCATAATATATTTGGAGTTATAACATAATATAGTTAGGGTTATAACATAATATATAATTATGTTTTTAGCGTAATAAATTTGGGTGTATAATAGTATATATTTGTGAAATAATACTACAAATTTGATATTATAATAATACAAGCAAATATATTGAGTCCCAATATATTATGTATATATTCTGTTATAACCCCAAATATATTATGTTATAATTCAGAATATATTATGTTAAAACCCCAAATATATTATTTTAACATCAAATCATAAAATATTAGCCATAATTGTCATCTTCAACATCACTGTTTTTCACCATTGATGAACCTTAATTTTTTTTTTACAAAACTAAAAAAAATCTGATTTATTACTAAATGATGTTTTATTGTGCTTAGGAATAAGCAGTTAATCAGAAAACTTTTCATCTTCCAAAAAGAAAGCACTTTTCTACAGTTTTTTTTAAAACAGCAGTTTTTTTTTTAAATTAAGATATTTACTAAAGAAGGAAAGTGGGTTGGGCTCTTGAGAGACCGTCTTTAGAAGAGACGGTCTCTCAAGAGAGAGCCTGTTAATACTTTTATTACCTACTCATTTCTTTCTTAAATAAGTTCTTATTTGCTATTTTGGAATGTTTTTTAATTGTTATTTTCATAAAAAAATCTTTCTATTTATATCATAAATTTTGAATTAAAATAGTCTTGTTCATCTTCATTTTAATATTTTAATAATACTTATGGTCCCACATATCTTCCACTAACTTCATTTTATCAATTTTATATTCCTTATGGTTCCATCACATTTTCCACTAGCTTTATAAAAACTTTTTTTATTAGTTGTGGTCTCCATATTTTTTCCATTAACTTTCTTTCAATAATTTTTTAGCGTTTTTTTAGTGAAAACTTCATTGAGAAACGAAGGGAGTATATAATAAACCTCTAAACGTTACTTTATTGTTGTTCATGTAAGTGTGTTCATGTTAACTTGGTTGGTTCAAGTCAATTTGGGTTTGTTCAAAATGGAAACATGTGTAAGGTGAGAAGTTAATTTTTTTAAGAACCCAATTATATAATAAAATGAAAATATTAATTAAAGTATTTAAAAGGTTAATTGCTTTTTCAATTGTATTTCATTATAATTTAAACAAGTTACTAGAATTGCAAAATTTGGATTTGTTTTATAATTTTTTGAGGCTATGCTTGAAATTAATAGAAAGACCCATAAATATTTTAGACGGCTCTTATAAATTGAAAGTAGGAATATGAAGAAGTGATATGTTCTCCAAGTACTCATGATTCATGAACAAGACATTCATATGATAAATATACAAGTTTGAGTATTTATTTACAAATTTGGCTAGTAAACTTTTATCTAATTCAATCTTGGCTGGTTATGGGTAGGCTAAACTCCGAAAAAAATAGGGATGGGCATTGGTCGGATTTAGGTCGGATCCAATAAGATTCAGATTTATACCCTAATGTTTTTATTAGACTCAGTCCCGGACCCGGATTTATAAAGTCTGAAAATTTTAGACCCGGACCCATATTATGTATTACAATATTCTACCATTCATGTAAAATTATTAAAAATTTTCGACTAACGAAGATTTTCTAAAACTTTATACTAATTGAGCGAAATATATGAAGTTTCCAACATTCAAGTTCTTATAACGAAATATTTATCGAGTCTTTAATTTTTAAAGTTTAGATACAACGACCACATTATAAATTACATGAATCGAAAAAGTTTAAAATCACGTAATGTTCAAAAATATAACAAAATTTCAAAACAAAAAATGAAATACACATGATAGCTAATATATAATTTTTTTAAAAAAATGTAAATGGGTTCATGGGTCAGATCTGGGTCTCAAACATGTAGACCCAAACCCAAACCCTAAGATATGGGCCTATATCCGACCTGAACCCTTAAAATTAGGGTCAGATCGGGTCAGTTCTAGACCCTTAGAGTCCAAGACCCATATCCATCCCTAGAAGGAAAGCGTGTTAAAAGCGTGTTAGTGAGAATTAAGGTCAAGTCTCTCCTAAAAAAATAGTAGAAGTTATCTTCAGCTGAAACAAGATTCAATTCTCTTGTTATCGTATTTCTTGATATATTGACCTAAAATAATAGTAGTACTTCTATTAAAATAATAGTGTAATGATGCCAAAACTCAAAACTAAGTGGTAGAACACTCAAAAGAAGAACACTCAGATTCTGTATAGCTTTTCTTTGCTGACCACAGATTCTCTCTGTAGTCTGTAGGGGTTTTTTCTATTCTTGCTGTTCCAACTCCAAGTCATCTTTTTCGGTTAGAGTTAGAAACATTTTCTAGTCTCTTTTATTTAATTTGCTTATTTTTATTTTTGATAATGACATAAAGTGTATTATTTATTTAATTTACACTTACATATTTAACTTATATTTTCATCTAAACAGTATTTTATTTTTTATAAAATATATTTTTTATTTTTTACTCAATTTTCTTAATTTATACCCTATTTATATTGGAAAAATTATCTTGAATAATACGAACTTTCACTGATTTTCCTACAATAATACGAACTTTCAATTAACCATGAATAATACGAACTTTGATACATATTTCCCGCTGGCATACCATTTTACCAGTTACCGGTAAACTTACTCATTCCTTTTAAAATTTTTTTTTGGCTGATAAAACTAAGTAAGAAAAATTACCCTGAATAATACGAACTTTCACTGATTTTCCTACAATAATACGAACTTTCAATTAACTATGAATAAAATACGAACTTTGATACATATTTCCCGCTAGCATAATGAAGAAATGGGGAATTTACCGTTTCTCTAGGTAAAGAACCGGTCAGGTATGCTAGCGGGAAATATGTATTAAAGTTCGTATTATTCATGGTTAATTGAAAGTTCGTATTATTGTAGGAAAATCAGTGAAAGTTCGTATTATTCAGGGTAATTTTTCCATTTATATTCACAAATTATTGTATGAGATTAAATTTTTAATTAGACGGAGTACAAGTTTAAGCTGTAGTGTTTTGTTGATTCTTACTTTTGTTCTTTAAGTAAATATTTTATACAACCCTCTTGCTGCACATTCCTAAAAAGAGATACACAATTCCCTTTTTAATTTACCAATATCCTTTTCACTTGCCTTGCGCACGCTACATAACTAAAATAAATGATGATTGAAGTTGCTTGCTTCATCCTTGTACTATGTTATTTTTAATTACTTAAAAAATTTAACTCAATTAATTTTTTATTTCTATCCTATGATAGGTTAGAGAATTTTCTACCGATAAGAAGAAAAAGAAAAACTAATTTATCTATAATGATAAAAATCAAACTCCTACTCCAAAAGTATAATATCTAATTGATTAGAAAAACTTATAAGAATTACCTATAATCGAATAATGTTTAAATGACAAAGAGAATGGATCTTGATAATATTCAATTGCAATGATAAATAAAATAAATTGAGTTAAACTTGCAATCAAACAAAGTTGAACAGAAAATAAATCGTAAAAAATAAGGTGTAGATGATTTGCTTGTTTAGATGTGATTTTTTTCTAACAATTTTAAGTATAAAAGTTTCAATCATCCCCTTAAACAATTAGTTGACGCCTCAAAATATATCATACTAATGTCAAAAGATGTACTTCAATTTAATTTAGTACTTTATATCTGTCTCTTTGAATTTGTATAACTTTTTATTTTTACCTGTTTTAAATGATTTCATAAACTTATTTTTTCTCTTCACCTTTAACTTTTATTTTTTTATTTTTTATTCACTTTTTAAAATTTTGTTCTCAAATTTGTTTCCCTTTCCACAAAAGAATTAGAAGTGATGGAACGAGTATAAAATAAGACCGCCCTGGGCAGCCCTTTACTGCAGATTAAGGCATGCCTGACTTGGAAATTGGGAAGGATTAACTTAATATTTTGGTCAGAATTTTAGAGGGAGAATCTTGATAAGAACTAAGACTCATAACAGTTCTTGAGATAATTGTAATTTTAATATTAAACTTTTAAATGCAATATGAAAATATTACTAATTTAATATTATTAGTGAACTTTTCCAAGCATCGAGTCAAATATTGACTTCAAAATTGCTCCTATGTGAAATAATTTGGAAGGAGATAATTTTTTCATATTCTTTAAATGAAAGGTTGAGATGAGGAAAACATTATTTGTTATAAAAATTCTTACATTAAACATATAAATGTGGTCGTGGTCATGGTCAACAGTCTAGTGTCTTCCATAAAGTCAGATTCAAGAAAATAGGTTGCGGAGAGATCATATCCGTATCCCTTTGAGGGAGAAGGGTGGGAGAAATGCTCACAAAACAATCTAGCTAAGCTCCCAGGTATTAAGAGCCCTGCAAAATAAAATATGAGTAGCATTGATAATTTTTTTGAAGTTTAAGGTAGATAAAAAAAAATAGTTAAGTGAAGAATCGAAACCAAAATTTTTTTTGTGTATACTTTTAAGAAGGAAATTGAAATGAGTTCGCAAATAAATAACTGTTATTGTTACTAAGTAAAAAACTTTTAGAAGGAATACATGAATATTGAAAACAAAAATGAATGATGTTAAACGAAATTAACAGCCCGTTTGGTAGATATTATATGGTAGAAATGGTAATGAAAAGTCAATGTAATTTTAGTAGAACAATAATAGTTATGCTTGTTCTCCTTCCTTTATTTGAATTTCTTTATAAAATTTATTCCAACGCATTACTAAAGTGATATTGAGTGATAATAGAATTTGCAAACAAAATTTTTTGTTATATTTAAAGTTTTATTACCACTAAAATAACTCCACATTTTACTGAAATTAACAGTCCTAATGTGCTTAAGATATAATTGAAATATAACATGAGTGTAATCATTAGAGGGATCTAATGTAATAAAAAAAATTATTACATTTTAAAATTAAATAGTGAAGTATTTAAAATTTCAAAAGAAAGCCTTTATATCTAAATGTCTAAACCAAAGAGAATATACAAGGAATATTAATCTAAGCTTATAGCGTGTAGTGACACGGTCCCTGTAATTAATTAACAAATGATTAGCGTTAAATATTAGGTAAAAATTGTCCCCTTTCATTAATTTAAGCTTGATTCTTGGCGGACCCAATTTAGCTATGCAGAAAATCCAATAATTATTCCCTGCATTGGTTTTCTTTATTCTCCAATAATTATTTTAATTCCCTTATTGCATTAACATAATGTAGGAGCGTTTAGATGTGTTAAGGCCATCATTCACCTCATAGCCATAGGTAGTAAGAATTTTATCGAATTTTATTTCAGTTGAAATAAATATTATTTGATTTTCATTATATTTTGTTATGAATTAACTTATTTACGAATAAATCTTATATCACAATAAGACGACATCAATATAATCAATACATTTCGTTGATCATTCACTTTAAGATTATAAGTAATTATTTTAAGATTAAAAATAATCACTTTAAGACTCGTTATACTGATCATTTTAAAATTATAACTAATTACTTTAAAATTATAACTATTCATTGGATCAGCAAATTAAAAATAATTTGACGTCTTGACATTAATATGGACCAGGTACGTTAAATGCATAATTGTGGTCGGTCCATGAGAAAACTCCTGCCCTTGTTGAAAAAATAAAGATTCTCAAAGTCAAAAATGCATAAAACCTAACTGGATTACTTTTACCACTACGTCTACGACCATAAGTGTTAGCTAATAATATGTTCTCATCGGTGGACACAAAGTATTATACTACTTTCCTATATTAAATTTAGTCAACCTTAATTAGCTAATTTACCATTAACAATTATGCTTTGCTAATTGCTTGTCAGCTGTAATTAGATTGACTTATAAATTATTCTTCACGACTTATGTAACACAATGTAAGACAATAAAGTTTAGTTTGATCCGTAAATTCAATTTAGTTTGAATTACACGGCAGATTGAAGAAAGAAAAAGTTTAGAATGAATTTGGTTCATACTATTTTAATGTGAATCAAATTTAAAAGGTACTTTTATTTGACAAGTATTTCAAGTACAATCACTGGCAAACACTTATCATTAAGTTAGTATACACTAAAATAGTGTGAACCGAGTTTATATTATACAAGACTTTTACGCTGAGGGAAGGGGTAAGTAAATTAGAATCGAACTTAAGATCTTTTCTGAAAAGTAATACTTATTCTTCAACTGAGACAATAAAAGAAATTCAATTTGTTTTGTTTATCATAATTTTTACTCACATTAACTGTTTTTATATCAATTAACTATAGAGATTAGTTTAAAACTCCTTTCATTTATACGATTAACTTATTAGGTTAATTAATTAATAAAAGTTATTTTAAAAAGATTTAATTTTGATTAATCTAAAATGATATAGGAAGAATTGGCTTGTTATGTAGAATTTCATTAACAAAAACCATTCAGCTATTAATTAGAAAAGTAAGAGAAGGCAAAATGAGATAAAACCAAAGTTAAGTACAGTACTATCAGTCTATCACTATGTGCATATTTTTAATACTACAATGTCATGATTTCTTTTTTTGTTTGTCAATACTAGACATATGCAATGAGTAGAATAAAACACGTGTCGGTTTATAAAAACGGGTTGGATTGGACTAGATTCAAATTAAAAAACAAGATCAAATGGCTCTGGCTTGCTTCGGTCCGACCCAAATATAATTTTGCTCTTCTAATTAAAATTCTATTGAATAAACATTTCTGAAAATCTTATAAAAAAAGTTAATTTAATGATTTTTGCATTGAAATAAATCAAATAAAATTTCACTTGACTAGTTTAAACTTATAGATTAAGTATAACATATAAATTATTAGTAATTAGTGTAAAATGCCAAAAAAAAATGAAACAAAAAACTTATAGATTAAGAATAAAACATAAATTAAAAGTGATTGATAATATTTAGTATCGATAGAGAATATACATGCATTATTTTTAAAAAATAATGTATATAAATGGACAGAGTAACAGTTTCTCTTTACAGTACCACTAAGTGATAACTCATAAGTATAAACATACTGATATAACAAAAAACTTCTAAAATTATTCTTGCTACATTTTAAGTAATATAATTTATTATTTTAATTATTCATATATTAAATTATATATAATTAATAATTATAAAAAATAAATATTATAAATGATAAAAATATACAATTAAACAATTTAAGAAAAATTTATTCTTACACATTATAAAAATATATAAAATATAAACTCGAATATAGCGTATCAATAATAGAAATAATAGGAAGGCAAAGCAATATTTGCGATCAATAAAATAATTTGGTGGGCCATAATTAGATAAGGGCTTTAGCTAGGAGGAGTACGTACAAAAAATGTCCATTATTTGGTCAAATTTGATCACTAATATTATTAGTATGTCATCAAAAACAAAAATAATTTTCGAAAAAAGAAAATCTCCTCTTGACATTTTGTTCGCCAAACGCACTTTATTTAAAATAAACATAAGAAAATCAATTTATTTATTAGGAAGATCAAATATGAATATATTTGGTAATGGAAATCAGATATTGATGATGGATTAAAGGCACATAAACAGAATTTCCGGAGATCACGATTTGATCACTAAATTTAAGCTTAATATCATATAATTAATTGGTAATCACTTTTGTTTTATTTTGGAGTATTTTTTATTACATGTTAAGTCCAAGAAATAAGAGAGTTTGGTGAAAATTAAACTTAAAACTTTATATTGAGAAAAATAATTTACGACAATATCACAATTTTAATTGTAACTACTTTTATTAGAAGCTTTTTTATGGAAACTTTGGTTATTGAAGACGGCAATTAACCAAAAAAGATAGGCTAATTTGGGCGAGTAAAGCATGATTTCTCCCTTATTTTTGTCTTTTCAAATTTTTTAAATAGTATTCGTTTCTTTTAAGAATTTCTTGCACCCTTTAATGAATTTCTTCCTTTTTTAGTTGGAGAACTATTTTAACATATGAACATGAAGCAAGGAAAACACTCCCTATATATATTTTCCCATTAAGTTTGTTTTAAAATTTTATAATTTTTATAATTTTTATATTTCTCTCATTATATTTATTTTTAGCATTTTTTTAATGTTTACAATCTCTATTCTAGGGTTTCAATCATCCACTTAAATTTTTACTTAAGTTGACCTCTTAACATAGTATCAGAGGTCACATAAAAAAAATACAAGATTTAAGATCTCATATATCCCTCATATATGATATAAGTGTAATATTTTATCAATCACTCTTATTATGTGATTTGTTTTTAATTTATACGTTTAAATATAGTCAAATAGAATCTTGTTTGATTTATCTTATTGTAAATTTATTAATATCAACTTTTTCTAATTTTTACTCAAGCGCCATCAAAAATATTTAAGATTGTCAAATTTGCCAAAATTAAATGGGACAAGTGAATAAGAGGGATTATTTAACACATTATATGAATATGAATTGTATTGCATCCACACATCTAGTTCTAAGGAATTTCATGTAAGAGAAACATGTTGGAACTATAATAATATATACATTAAATAAATTCTTGTATGAAACAGTATCATTGTGAGACGCACCCCATTCAAAGGTTAAATGACTCAATAAATATAAATTTTTAACATATAAATTTTTTATTTTTAGATCCGCATATCAAGAGATAGTCTATCATAACAATAACTAGATAAATTATGAATCAACTTAGGAAGTAAAAAGCAAGTTCACTCTCTTTTGAACACAAGCAAAAAAAATAAAAAATTCAAGAAATTAAGAACATCATGAACCTAATCCTATACATTAATATTATTATTATTATTATTATTGTTATTTAGTAGTAGTATTAAATATATGAACGTACAAGTGGACAAAGTTGCTCCCCACTATCTGGTCTCATTCCTTCTATAATCAACCTTTAACGTTCCTTATATTTGCACGTCCTTAAGCTTCTTCCTTCACAAATCACACCTCACTCTATTTTATTTCATGTAGCAAACCCTAATTTTAAAAAACAGCCAAAAAATGGGCGGAGATTTTAATTTATGTGTAGGAAATGGGTTTTGCTCAAAGATTATCACCAAATGGCAGGAATTCGAAAAACATATGAATCAAACCGTATCGAGTAGCAGAATTGGTAAGTTTTTCAAGCTAGATGCTAGAAAAACTTGTTTTACGAAGGAATTACGTGCTGCTACTACTACTTTCTTAACTATGTTATACATTATTACTGTTAATGCTAGTGTTCTTTCTGATTCCGGCGGCCGTTGCTCGGAATCCGACTGTTCTCCACCGGGTGGGCCAAACTGTGTTTTGAACCCGAACCCGGGTTATGAGAATTGTTTGGCCCGACTCAAAAATGACCTTGTTGTTGGTACTGCTTTATCATCATTTGTAGGGTCAGTAGCTATGGGTTTGTTTGCTAATCTCCCTTTTGGGTTAGCTCCTGGAATGGGGCCCAATGCTTACTTGGCTTATAATTTGGTAGGGTTTCATGGTAGTGGGTCCATGTCGTATGAGACTGCTCTTGCTGTTGTTCTTCTAGAAGGTGCTGCTTTCCTTCTTATTGCTGTATTTGGTCTTCGGGCCAAGTTGGCCCGGTTGATTCCTTTACCGGTCCGGTTATCATGTGCTGCAGGGATTGGGCTTTTTATTTCCTTTACTGGGCTACAGTCTCATCTTGGGTTGGGCTTGGTGGGTCCAGACACGTCGACGTTGTTGACCCTCACGGGTTGTCAGAAAACGGATCCTGTTAGTGGTCAATGTCTAGGTGGAAAGATGCAAAGCCCAACTCTATGGTTGGGCCTGCTGGGCCTCTTGATAATCTCATTTGGGCTCATGAAAAATATCAAAGGTAGCATGATATATGGTATAGTATTTGTAACACTAGTATCGTGGTTTAGAGGTACTAGTGTTACATACTTCCCTTACACACAAATGGGTGATATAAAATTTAATTACTTTAAAAAAGTTGTGGATTTTCACATGATAAAATCCACATTTGGTGCAATTAGCTTTGCACATTTTAATAATAGCCAAGTTTGGGTAGCTTTGGTAACTCTATTATATGTAGATGTGTTAGCTACAACCGGTACTTTATACACAATGGCTGAAATCGGTAATTTTATAGATGATAAAGGAAGTTTTGAAGGTGAATATATGGCATACATGGTTGATGCAAGTTCCACCATGGTGGGGTCCGCACTCGGTGTTTCACCAATTGCGACGTTCATTGAATCAACTGCCGGAATCCAAGAAGGCGGTCGAACAGGACTAACCGCAGTAATTATTGGGTTTTACTTTCTCTTGTCAATATTTTTTACCCCACTTTTAACAAGTGTACCACCATGGGCTATTGGGCCCGCATTAGTAATAGTTGGAGTTTTGATGATGAAAGTGGTAAAAGATATAGATTGGAGTAACATGAAAGAAGCAATGCCAGCCTTTGTTACTATGATACTTATGCCCTTAACTTACTCAATTTCTAATGGGATTATTGGAGGGATTGGATTTTATGTTGCACTTAACTTGTATGATTATGGTATAAGAGTGATTAAGTGGTTAATTAAGATGAGAAGAGCTGTGATTAGGGAAGAAAATCAAGTTTTAGCTGTTCCTGTGCCTGATGTTGAAGCTTAATGTATGTGGTAAGTTTAGGTATGATTAGGAGTTTTAAGTTTAAAATTAGTATTAGTTTATGAACTTAGTTAAATTAGTAAGAATTTGCATGATGTATGCACAAGGTTCCATGAGAGATCTTCACATCTTTGTAGTGAGTAGATACATAGGTTAGTAATCTTTCAAGGCTTCTTGTGCATGCTTTTCTATGTATTTTAATAAATATATTTGGTTTCTTATGTTATGCTTCTTTTATGCTTTTAGTCAAAATTAGTAATATTTTTACTTAATCTTTTATTATTACTTGTAGCAATTTAGTACTAAATGCTATTTATTTTTATTTATTATGATTGATAAATAATTCGATTTAAATTTTATTGTTCGAAGAAGGTAAATCAAGCTTAAACATACACTTGTGCTCCCTCATGCATCTTCTAGAATGTGATGAGATTCCTCGTGGTGGTTGGCTTCTAGACTATTATACTACTAGTGTAAGAAGGTGAAACCAAGCAATGAGGCACATAATTAGACCAACAATGTTTTTGAGTTGTGATTAAAGTTGCGTACAAACATACCTTCTAAAATTGGCCTCCTATGGAACCGGCTTTTTATGACTAGGAGTGACTCAAGTCATGAGAAAGAGGTCTTAGTAAATAACGGTTATTTGTGTAGTTAACAAATCATTCTTATGTGGTAGAATTTGATAAGGTGGGAGTTTTTTGATTTTAACTTACCTTTTCTGATTTTGTTTGTTTTATTATTATTCTTTTTATCTTTTTATGGTGATTTACAAATTATGGTTATTGATTAGGAATTATTGAGTCATAAGCTATAGTTCACCATATTATTTTTTAATAATTCAAATAAACTTCACTTTTACTTGTTCTGTTTTTATTTGTTCTTCCCATTTACTTTTTGCACAGATCCCAATACAAACTTAAATATTAAATAATTTTAATTGTAAATTTTTAAAAATTCCAACAAGTTGATATTTAGAAAATAGATATTGAGACAAATTTATCAACTTCCCACACAAATGTTTTTTTTATATAAATTGATGATAAATCATAATTAAAGTTTAATACTAAAAATTTGTAAATTTTATTTGAGAAGAAAATATGAAAATGGAAAGAGTAATTGCAAAAGACACTTGAAAGTCATTCAAAAGAAGAGCATTAGATCCTATTTTGTGTTTGGTAGTCAAGACATTTTTTAAAAAATTTATGGATATTTTTAAATCATTAATGTAATTTTTATGCTATCTCCGTATTTTTGTATTTGTCATTGAATAGATTTGTGACAAAATTTGGGAATTTTTTTAGTCAAACGTGTATAAAAGTAGTACTCTATCAAATTTAGAGTTGATACCTTATTTATTTTTTAAATACTATTTACATTTCACTCTTAATTTATATTTAATTCTTAATTTATATATTTAAATATAATAAAGTAAAATCCTATTTGATTCATCTCAATGTGAAGGTTATTAATATCATACTTTTTATAATTTTTAATTACGCATAACTAAGATATTATAAATTAAATTAGTACATTGACAAATGTTTAAAAATCTAATGAGACATTTAACTCTAAATTTGAGGAATTAATAAATTTGTGACAAAATTATGAAAAAGTTTTAGCCAAAGATGGATTAAAAGGTCGTAATCGTGAGATAGTGATATTTGCTTTCAAAGCAAACACACATGACATGATAGACATAGTAAAATGGGTAGAAAATAAGCAAATAAAAATGACAGGTGAGGATCAAAATCCGTAATATACAAATGGTTAATTAGTTGTTCTACTACATCTAAAGCCTACTAGAATGTTGTTGCACAAGATGCTTCACCATATAAGGTCCCTCGAGTTCATAGCCCAGTTTTCTGTAATAATGCCGGGTACCGACACCAGAGATCACAGCAATTTTTGTTGACCTATGCTCCTTGGTAGCGATACGCTCTGCCTCTTCCATTAGTAATGTACCATAACCCTATATGTACAAAAAAGAGGATCAGTGTAGAGCATCCATATATTCTGTAATTCAACACAATGAGCGGCATATTCAACCCCGGACAGCTTCAGAGGCATAGCCCAAGGTTTCATACTCGTGGGGTATTTGAAATGAAAGCATTAAAGGTTAAAAAGACAAGATAAAGAGAAGGAAGGTAGTAGATGAAGGTATAAAAGAGGATGAAGGGCATACCTAACCCTTCTAATAAGGACCGTAGCTACCAATACCCCTCACAGCTTGTTTGGTTGTCGGTATTATATGGTGGGAATAGTAATAGAAACTTTCGTGTAATATTGTTGGGAAAATATCTTGACAAGTTTAATGGTCAACTTCTTCTACTTCAATCATCTCGTTTTCTTCACAAAAATCATCATTGCATTACCATTTCGAAATATGGTATAAGGTGGTAATGAAAAATTTTGAATAAATGATACGCTTCATGAATGTTTACTCTACAATCATTCATATTACCACTGTTTAGTATCAACAACTTGACAACAAAACGCGTCGTTAAGAGTAATATAATACCCCCAAAATGAGGGCAATAATTCTCGTATCCTTCCCTCCTTCACTCACAACAACCTCATCTCATCTATTACTTATTTCGGACTCAATAAACTTTGAATCCCCATTACAAACATCAGGTATGCCATTAAGAGTTATAGTTTTCTTAGTAAATTACCTGGTGTTGCAACTTATCAGCATCGCGTCCATGGACAGGGACTGCTGTTCCATAAACATGAAGTTCACGAACAATTGAACACTTTCCCACAAGTTCAGGACAAGTCACATTTCTACCACATTTCCTAAGACGGAGTAGGCCCACAAGAATATCCTGTGTGGAAATTAATCAAATTTTATTAAACTAAAACAAAAGGCCACCGGCTGGATTCAAGTGAAAGACCGACAAATTATACACAACAGCTTAGAGATTTAAGATTAAGCAATTATTCATAAAAAATCAAATATCAATTACCGGTAGAAGAAAGTGAGCAACTACTAGAATAGAAAGTATCTTGCTCATTCCAAAAAAAGTTTTTGCAGTGAACACAGTTTTGACTGGCAAGTACAAAATCCTTGCATAACTCTGGTTCTTCCAAGTTACCAGGTCAACAAAATCCAAGTAAATTGCAAACAGCTTTAAACATTGCTAATTAATGAATGATTCAATACCTGTCGTGTATCTTCGTACGAGAGGAAGGTCTCCCAGCCCTCGTTAGCTGTATAATCACGGCGAACGAGCTCCACTTCTTCTGGCTTTATATTGTGATGAATGTCCTAAACACATCAAAGCCAATACAGAACATTAAAAACTTCATCCTACCAGTTCTGACTTCTAAATTAATAACAGACATCACTAGAAAGCAGATGTACCTGAATCCCAGCTTCTCTAGTTCGCACATCACGACATTTAAGTCCTAGATCATCCATTCGGGCTAAAGCCAATTCACGAAGATTTCCTTTCTCAACACCAGAAGTAACCAAGGGCATAGGTATATCACGCTGTACTCGATAGACACGTGTCCAAGGAGGCACTAGAGATAAAACCCTAGCTATGATATCTACAAGCTGTTCAGGCGGATAATTTCGATACCTGCATTAATATATAGAGGTAATTCACTAGTTTGTTTATTTCAAGACCCAAAACAGAAATAGATTGCTCTATATGGAAATAGATTATAACCCAATCCGTTACTTCATAAGCTGTCAGGTCATTTGTCTAAACCTCGATTTCCCCACTCTGCCTCCTGCCCACATGCCCACATCTCTTCCTCCTCACAACTGCATAACACTCTTCATATTCTATGTCTCCTTAATGTCCTCTTACCTAACGCCAAGTGGCCACCAACTCACCACTGAAGCCACTTGCCGTTACGTATACTCATCCTCTCTCCCATCACTTGATTGGTTTTCAAACATAAATGTTCTGCATTTAGCAATACTACAGTCAGAGCTGGTCGTGATGGACACATGATTTTCATTTCTCATCTAACGCTTGCTTAAATACACTACCCCATGAAACAAGGGGATTTAAAGGATAAGTTGCAAAAGGCATGAGACGCCTAATGATGCTAAGAGTCCTCAGAGCCTAGGCACCACACGAAGGTGCTCCCTTTGGGTACGAGGTGCACTAAAATTCAGGATAAACCACTCAAAAAACACAATAAACTTAAAAGAGAAATAAAGAAAAACAACAGAGAATCTAAGAAGAGCTGAGAAAACATGTGGTGGGTGCATGCATCAAATGAACTTTCGAGGCTAAGACCAAAAGGAGCTCTAAGGCGCTACCTCTAGGTAGGGATGGCCATGGGTCGGATTCGGCTCGGATTATACATACTCCGACTTTGCTCCGGATTTTGGACGAACTTTTTTTTTTCAGTCCACCTCTACTTTGAGTCGGATTATGCATACTCCAAGTTTGCCCCGACTCGGACTCTCAGACCTCCAACGGAGTCGGATACGGAGTCGGATTATTATCAAACTTTATCGTTGAAGCATACGAAGTTAACAAAATATATTTTTCAAATACAATTTAACAAAAAAATATGTACTTTGAATTCAAGTTTAACATGAGAAATATTCCTAATATTACAATTTAACAAAATTTTCTCGCAACTTTATTTGGCGTATTTTATTTCTCTTGATCTGATTTGTCGTATTTTGATTGATTGATCTAAACAAAAATACCAAGTAGTTTTTCAAAATCGAAAATTACAATTAGTATGAGAGAGAGCTTGAATTAGTCACGTCTAGAGTTTTAAAGGAAACAAATTATTGGGTTAAAAGTCAAATTCAAAGTCGGATTTCCTTCAGGGTCGGAGTGTCGGATTTTTAATCCAACTCCGGTCCGTATCTAACTCGGATTCGGATCGTGAAGTTGGAGTTGGAGTTGGAGTCGGAAAACCTTTTCCTCTGACTCGAATCGGATTATTTTCCTCGGATCAAGTCAGATTCGGACTGAATTGCCATCCCTACCTCTAGGTACTATAAGGCGCTCTAAAGAGGTCGCCTAAAAGAATCGCCTCGCCTAGTCATATCAAGGCACCTTAGGTACTCCTAGTCAAGCTTTATAATACTGATCTTAAACTTTTAAAGGTGTACTATTAGAACAAAAGTGGAATAAATGAACTACCTGCCAGTTTTCCAAAGCTCATATAGCCCAGTTCCACGAATTACAAGAGTAGGGTATATCTTGAGTCCATCAGCTCTAAAAGCAGGACTTTCAAAGAATTCCTTGAAACTCTCCATATCCCTCTCAACCCCGACGTTTGGAAGATCAGGCATCATATGAGCAACAACCTGACAAAAAAAACGCAGAAGTCAGAGAATCAAACATAAAGCTGATATATTCTGAAAACTTCAACCAAACATCAAATTAACATACAACAATTTTCAACAAAGTAACACCATCTAAAACATGAAACCAATTCTTGATGTCACAACTCAAGAACACGAACAAATTCAACACTTAAGCAAGGAACTGGACATTAACACTATACAACTTCAGTATACCACAGTTTAACGATTTCATGCTATGGTCAATACAAATAAGAATACCCACTTTAGTGGTAATGTGTCAAAGTTGGCGTTCATCCTGATCGTATGACAAACAATGCCAAGCATCACATTTTAGAAAATCCAGATTTGAAATGCAGGACCAAAAGAAGTACCTTAAAACCAGCATCCTTTGCCAAGGAAAAACAGTCAGCTACGGCAGCTACAGTATGACCTCTATTTGAGTCCCGGGCAACATCCTCATATGTGCTTTGAACTCCAATTTCCAATCGTGTGCAACCATAAGATAGCATCTGCCGCAAATGTGGGCCAAGGCAATAGTCTGGTCTCCTGAAATGATCAACACACATATTCAGGTAGTAAATAAAGCAAAAAGAGGCAAAACATTCAAGATTTAACAATAAAATCCTTTTACAAGTATCATGAAAGTTTTTGCATTGCTAGATACAACAATATTGAATCCTTAATCCAAATATGAAGTTGACTACATGAACAAAAACAAATCAATGTGTGACCTCGCCCGTAACAAATGCTATATTTTATGTACACCTATCAAATACTAACTTACAACTAAAAAGTCAATTCCAATGCATCTACACATATTCTCTTTGATTCATTCCTATCTAATACTAACATACATATATTATCAAATTTTCATGTCATTCTTCACTCATGTTATCTAGGTTGTTTTTGAGCTACCTCTTCGTCTTCTAGGTTCATCAAAGTTTCAATCTTTAACGTTTCTAATCAGTATGCGAGTTGAATTCAAATCACATCTCACCGCATAAGTGAATTTGATCTATCATTTCAATTAGAAGTATAAGAGAAGAACTTGCATCCTTGATCATGGAAATATTAGAGATGAGCAAAAAAAATAATCAAACAAGAAGCAAAATTCTGATTACTGCATTGAAATGATATCTTACGTCTCAATAGTCATTCCAATACACTTTATTGCACTGTGTTCAGAGTAGGCAACAGCTTCTTCGACATTCGCAGATGTGTGTCCAGATAAGGCATCGTGCAGGTTCCTTATGAAGTAATCACGATATTCTGCCGGAAGTGACATAAATGTACCACCCATCAAAATGAACTCAACCTTATCAACACTGTGACCCAACCGCTTAAGCTGATCAATTCTACTTCTGGCCTGGACATAAGGGTTATACCTGAAACCACACAAAAATCAAAACAATTGCTTAGTGATGCAGTATTTAATCAATATACAGTCATCGAACATCATCAGTTCTAAAAGACTAATACTTCATGATTGGATCAGCAAGAGCTAGACAATTATTGCCCTGACAATGATAAAGAGACATACATTAATCATACTAGTGACAAGTTTATCCAATCACTATAAATTAGGCTATTAGCTACTTTGAGCTGTCATAAACTTGCACCAAAACAAGAAACATGCATTAATCAATCCAGTTTATTCACAAGGGCGTAATGCAAAGTCTAATTGACAAGGTCCTAATATATATCTAACGGTCTAGCAATTTCACCAAATGAGGAACCAAATCCTTTCCTTTCTTCTAGGGACTCATTTAGGGAATTAAATCTTCCATGTCAATACCAGAGTCAAAATTGCTTTCAGGGGCAATAAGTATGGATTGTGGCTGTCAGAAACCATAGTCATAGTAATCTCAGGTGAAAATCATTCACAATTAAGTAGCAATGATCATGCTGTCAATATTCAATTGCCACAAGCAGAAAACTCCTCCCTATAGAAGTAAATGTCAGGTCCTTACACATATGAAAAGTTTACATAAACCGAATAAAATAGGTTTTTGTAGGGCACGACATAATATTTAAAAAGACCTAGGTTGACCTGATAAGACATGCACTGTTGTACACCAAATCTGTAAAACTTGCTCACATCCCATAATCATGAACCAAAATCAATTTTTGTGGTGGAGACCCATACTCAGCGACGGGTGGCACTTCTTAGGCCAGAGTGTGGTATCAGAATAATGTCCAAACGTTTCCTAAAAAAATAATCAAAATGTCTAATACTACAGCACAAGCATCCCCAATGAAGTGTCAAAGCCAAAAAAATTCTAGATTCCTGATCAAGTATCTCTCATTCCTTAATTTCAAATCCTCAAATACAAGAGAATTAAATTTTAAACTCCTACCAACAATTACAAATAGTTGGAAGCAGTCCTAAACATCAAAGTTACCTCCTTTAACATTTCAAAACTTTGTCATGTACAAGTATAGTACATCAAATGTGTTGCCAAGCAGACTTGAACAATGGCACAAATTTCAGAGATGTAGATATACCAGCAAATAGGCAATAAAATCCAATCTAAATTCCAAAACTTCCTTAAACTAAATGAAACCCAGTATGCAAACTGCTCGAATAATCAAAATCCATAATTTAACAAATATCAACAAAACAAATAGATCAAAAAGCACAATTTAGAAAGCTAAAAGAACCCATCAAACCCTATAACTAAAATTAAAATTACACTTACCTGGCACGAATAGCACGCATACTAGTAGGTTCATAGCCAGTATAACTCTGAGTACTATATTCAAAATCAGAATCAGGGCCACCAGGACAATACACACAAATATTGCCAGTAGTAGCAATATGAGGGCACCTATGAGGTTTAGACATCACCGCAACAACTGCAATCCCAGACGCAGTTCGGACAGGCTTAGCACGGAGTTTAGGGAGTAGAACCTCGCGCTCAGAATCTGGTAAAGCAGCGATCATCTCAACGAGTTTAGGTGCACGGGCGAGGCCATATTTACGACATGCGGTGGATTTGATGAGATTAAGATCAACAGTTTCTCCTTTTCTAGAAAGGTCTACCATTTGAGAGACGATTTCAGCGATAGCTTTAACACGAGCTTCTTCTTCGGTGAGGCCATGAGCGATTACGCCTCCACGGCCTGGGCGTGGAAGTTTTCGGGTTTGGGGCGGCGATATTATTGCTGCCGCCATGGGAGAGTGTGGAGTTTAGCTTAGAGGGGTTTTGTGATTAGAGAGATGTATGTTGAGAAATTAGGACTTTCGGTTGGGGCTTAACTTGTCGAGTGTTCCTCAATGCCTTTTTTTTTTTAATTGAGTATTGAAAATGAATCATCATCATATCCATAGTATTCCACTTATAAAAAATTATTGTTAGGGTCTGGGGGAGGAAGAACGACGACAGCTCATACCCATAGAGGAGCGTGCGGTCAAAGAGTCTGTCGGCTCAAGAAAGATCTTCAAAGAGAAAGAAACCTGCAACTTACAAATAAAATAAATAAAATACGCACAAATAACTAAAAATAAAGATAAAAGTAAAGAATGAAGTAAAGAGCGATAATTAAAGGCAATGAACAAAAAACAAACGATGGGTAAAAAGGACGGGTTTAGTAATCTAAGACGTGGATAAGGAACCGCTAAGTGCCCTTATTTCTGGTCAGGTACTTGGAGAGGTGAAGGTCATGCATATCACTTTTAATCTGTTTCTCCCACGTTCGCCTAGGTTTTCCTGACTTCTCTTGCCCTCCACTATGATGCATTCAATCCTTCTTACTGGGGCGTCATGTGTCTTTCTCTGCACATGTCCAAACCATCTCGACCTATTCTCCCGCATCTTCGTGGAGAGAGGTGCAACCCCTAACTTCTCCCCAAACTCTTGGTTTTTTATCGTATCTATCATAGTATTACCACACATCCACCTCAACATACGCATTTCTGTTACTTCCATCATTTTTTCGAAAACCTTCTTTACTGGCCAACATTCTGTCCCATACAATAATGCCGACCTAATTGCAACGCGGTAAAATTTACCTTTTAATCTCCTCGGAACTTTTCCCCGGTTTCCGCTCGTCACTTAAGTCAACCCGCTTGTATACGATTAGTAACGTCTCCATCAATCTCCCCATTACTCTGAATCATCGATCCCAAATATTTGAACTTGGATGTACATGTAACAACTTCTCCCCCTATGGTCACCTCTGGCTCCCCTATCGATTCTGTCCCACTGAAATTGCATCGCAAGTATTCTGTCTTCGTACGACTTATGCGCAACCCCTTACCCTCCAAGGCTTCCCTCCATTCTTCCAATTTACTATTAACCTCCTCCTTGGTTTCTGCGACCAAAACTACATCGTCAACGAAAAGCGTGCACCATGGTACAGTTTTCCATATGGATTTAGAGATTTCCTCCATAATGAATGTAATAATGAAAGGACTTAGTGTTGATCCCTGATGTAGTCCCACTTTAATTGGGGAAGACTTTGTCATACCCATCGGTGTATGTATATTAGTCGACACTCTGCCATACATATCCTATATTACCTCAATGTACCTTCGTGAAATACCTTTTATTCTTGAGGTTATCCCAAACGATGCTTCGTGGTATGTCGTCCTACGCTTTCTCCAGGTCAATGAACACCAGATGCAAATCTTTCTTTCGCTTCTTATACTTTTTCATCAATCTCCTCGAAAAATGAATTGCTTCGGTGATTGATCTTCCCGGCATGAATCCGAATTGGTTCTTTCTAATTATTGTTTCTTGTCTTATTCTTTTCTCGATCACTCTTTTCCACAGTTTCATAGAGTGGCCTAGAAGTTTGATCCCTCTATAGTGTGCTAACCTTTGTTTTTACACAGTGGGATAAGTATGCTAACCCTCCATTATTCTGACATCTTACTAGACCTCAAGATGACATTAAAGAGGTTAGTATTGACAATGAACGATCCTCGTAATTAGAAACCTTTTTTTTGGATGAGATAAAGTCAAAATACGAAACATATATGCTGATAAATACGTTAGTCAAGCTATTCAACTCATGTATGAAAATCGTTTCACAGTGAAA
Source organism: Amaranthus tricolor (assembly GCF_026212465.1). NCBI lineage: Eukaryota > Viridiplantae > Streptophyta > Magnoliopsida > Caryophyllales > Amaranthaceae > Amaranthus > Amaranthus tricolor. The sequence continues at coordinate 23,836,684 of NC_080051.1, read as the reverse complement.
CCGTCTCACCCAAGGATTATGCATTGAAGATTTGTTATTATGTTAGTTAAAGCAGGTTATTTTTTATCATTTAAAGTTACGATTCGATTTTTGTCAATCTCTCTTGTGTCTCTGAGCCTGTAAAGTAGAATTATGAATTAACTTGATAGTAAAGAACCTTCAAGAGGGATATACTTGCAAGGTGCAGAGTCGCTGATGCCAATGTGATTAATTAACCCCATTGGATTTAAATGGTTCAATAAATATAAAGTTCTCCATAATTATTTAAAAAAATATTAAGTATACACTCTCACATTAAAAATTAAATCAAAATAACATGAAATATTTATATTCAAGATAAAACCTCACTTAGAAAAATTATCATAGAAAAATTATTAGAATATTATAAACTTTAAAATGTACTAAATTCTCAACTAAAATACCACATTGTTCTAAAACATTTTTTTTAGACTTTCTTATTTTTTAATCTCATTCCTTATTCACATTTTATTTAAACAAACAAAAACTAAAAACTTTTATTAAGCTAAAATTTCATTCCAATTTTAATTTATACGGTGTATTGACTCTAAAATCGACTACAACTTTGATTTTTGACCCATCCGCCCCTAAAACTACTTGCCTCATGTGGGTGTTTCTGGTGGACGGTGATACACCAAATTGGCGAAGACAACAGCAAGTGCAGGAGAAGGAGGAGAAAGAGTGAAAATGACAACAGAGAAGAAGAATGACGAACAAACCCAAGTCTTGCAGAAAGTTTCCCACACTCTTTCTTACGTTACCTATTCTAAAAACGTCGACCAAGTCATTTTAGCTCTTCATTCCCTTGCCATTCTAATTTTCCCCATTGATGCTTCTTCTCTTTCAGGTTTCATATGAATTATCCAACTTTAATTTTACTCTTAATTTTGTTTATTTTATAGGGTAGGTCTAGGGAAGGGGAGAACTAGGTGAGAACGGAATTAGAATCTTGTTGGGAGAAATTGTACTTGCTCCCCAGTTTATTGTACTAGAATCACCCATTGATTTGAAGCATAGAAAATTTTTATTTTAAAATTTTTGTTGTTGGAATTTTCTGTTTCTTTGAATTTGTTAGTTTTTTCACTTGTTTTTATTGAATTTTCTTTTGGGTATAGAATTTAAGGATTGAATGAAAGGAGAAAATAATGGGTTAACTAATGATGTTGTATATGTATGTATATAAAACAGGAGCAATCTCAGAGAGATACAAGGATCAGGTAATTATCATACTGATTTGTTAATTAGGGTTTTACTTAGATTCTTAGAGTTTTTAGTACTGTAAAACTGTTCATTTAACATTAATACTAGAAGAAAATTGTTGTTAGTCCTTGGATTCTGTCAAATTTGCTACTATCTCTTAATTAACCAGAAGTATGATCTTAGCATTTGGTCATGTTTGAAAACAGCTCAATCAAGTTGAAGTAGTGTCTTTGAGTGAGAACAGGAACCAACTGTGGGAACTTTTCTATAAAGGAGTCTCATTTCCTACACTGGCTCGCTTTTTGATTAATGGTATTCTTCTTTGATTTTTTTTCCTTTCTTAATGTAATGCAATGGTTCTTATTGATGGAGGGTATTTGGTAACTAGAAGTACAAGAAGAGGATTATAGCCTAATTGACTCATTTAGTTTGATAAATCTATGTAATAGTGAAATAACATTAAGCAAGGGTGCATTTGTTTATGCAGTTTGTAATTTCTTGGAAAACTTTGTTGCTTGAATAAATTAGAGAAGCTTGATCTGAGGTGAAACATTTATTTGCTAGCTTTTCATCATTCACAACATGATTCATAGTACAAAAACAAGGATCCATCGTAAATTGTAACTTATCGGCCACATTGTAAATGTTTTCATATTTTTCAGACCCGTACTATGTGCATCGTAAAGGTGTAAAAGACTTGTGTTTTAGGCAGTTTCTAGCAATATTTCATGGTTTGGGTGATACATGGCGGTATGCCAACCACATCACCCCCATCACGCATCACCATGTCTGTTACTGCAATTGCGACCATTACCACATTTTTGCACAAGGGCATGATTATAATTTTTTCCCCTTTTGATTATTTGCAGATGTTGCTTCCAATTGGCTATCTTGCTTCCCTCTTACAGCAAAAAAACTGGTCTATGATGTTTTTTTTGTTAAGGGTCTCATGATTGAGGTTGTCCAAGCCTTGATTCCTTCTCTAGACCACAACTCTAATGCTGTGAGATCAAATGCTGAAAGGTGGGTAACTAAGCTGCCGTTGCTTATGTTGGATTTGTTATTCATTCTTCTTATTTTTCTCATAGCATATAGTCATTCTCCTGTAATGTTTGAGGGAAATTTGTCTATCATAAGATGCAATTTTGAATTTTCCTACTGTCATATGACTTACTAATTTCCTTGCGAATCGCGAATCAAAAAAAGCGAATTAACTGGCGAATCATGTTACACTGGTTCACTCAGTTTTCTAATTTTTTACAGATTAGTTGAACTCTGCCTGTTAGAAAATGAAGGTGCTCTTCAGTTGGTGCGAGAAATGGGTGTTTACCGAGAATCCAAAGATAGCTCAGATTCTTTAGTCAAATTGGCAGTTTCTAGAGTGGCCCAGCTTCTTGCATCTGTCCCTGACAAAGCACGGCTAGGAGCTCCTAAATCTCTTTCATCTCAGTATCCTTTCATATCCAAGTAAACATGCTCTCTGCTTTACGGTGCTTCCAAAATGTGAACATTGAGATTTTTAAAATCACCATTGTTCAGTTTTTGTGTAACCGTAAAAGTAAACAGTATATGTTCCCTATATTTATGTGATTAGATTACTGTGGTCTTTGTTTGTTCTTAACAAAGATTAGTTTATTTTTCAAGAGCATCACTATTCAGCTTCTGGATGGTGCAGAAGAAAAAGGCAGGAATTTATATGCTAAAGAAGTTCTATTTCGTGGCTTTGATGGGGATGGCACCTTCCATTTTGTTGCAGAAATGTTTACTCGTATCTGTCGACGTGGATCAGCTGGTAAAACAAATTCTACTGACTTAATGGATTATTTAACTTGCTTTGAATTATGTTTTTTTTTGTTGATGACTGTGCCCCAGAATTGATGCGATCAGTTAATTTAATGCTTATTTGGGGTGGGCTCACCAAAGTCCATAATCTTAATGTAGGGCTAAAATGGAAAATTTTCATTGGGAAGCAGAGATATTAGCTAAGGTTTATTTCAGCTGAAAACCTCCCAATGTATCTTATTGAACTGAATTGCTCTTCTTATTTATTATTCTATGTGCCTGAACTTCTTAACCTTTACCATATTCTGAACTTACTAGTAGTATTCTTTTGTATTTTTCACCATTAAGCTAGTTTTGAGTATATGTTGTTAAATGTCTAATGTGGGAAAACATGACACTTGTCCCTTTGAGGGGAATATGATTGTTTGTGCAAGTCCACCAGCACACTACTAAAGAATTCTGTTTCCTGTCAAAGAATAAATTCACGGTATTATATGGATGGAGAAAAGTTTTTGCTGCTTTATGCCCAATCTAGATTGCTATAAAGCCTACCTTTTGGCAACTTTCTAGCGTCTATGAGTTTGAAGAGTCCTAATTGTGGCACGATTTGTTGTAGATGATGTCTTCATATAAGCCTGTTTACTGTAGGATTTCTTTTCTACTTCCAATATTTGAACTTCTATTGATTTTCTTCATGGTAATAGACAACAAATGAACATATGATCTGAGTATCTGACAGAACTGTTAAAAAACAAACATTTACGCGCAAGTTTCTTAGCCAAACTGCAATCTAGCTAAAATCTTAGGTGCTATAAAAATCCCATGAAGTTGCACTTTAATGGAAGCTACTTCCGCAATTTCTGGAGTTAGAACCATTGCGCAAAAATGCCGTTTTGGTCATGGTAATGAAACTGCTTTCACGATAGTTTGTGGTTGCCTCGGTCTATATTGCTTTTGCAGTGAGCTCAAACTTTTAAATACAATGATGCTGTGATGCTGGCGATGTTTTGCACTATGAGTAGAACTTCTTGAAACTTTAATTTCTGAACCAGAAATTGGTACTTTCCGGGAATTTTTCATTTTTCCTATCAACATTATAATTATGTAGATATTGATGTTTATAAGCATAACATTTTAAGTTAAACAGAGTGCTAAATATCATATTCAGTGCTGACTTGAGTTGTATACTGCAGATTTGCTTGTAAATGAGACGGTCCCCCGAATTCGGGCGCATGTAGGAAAACTATTATTGTCCGATAAGGATGTAATAACTGAGAACAGTTTCAAGTCAAATTCCACATTTCAGTTTTGGTTCTTGATGATAGAGATCATTAGAGATACACATGTTGTGGAAAAATTGACTGAGCAAATCCTGCGCCAGCTTGTTGTTACATGTACAAATGACATTGAAGCATATTGGATAATATGGATATTGTTTCATCGGTCATTCCAACATCAAACACATGTCAGGTGAGAGCAATATGTCTACTAGATATAATTAGTTAAGGTTGAAATTTGGATGATTTGATGTGGTATTTCTTGTTATTACATTTATATTTTTGTTTGATTTGTTTGCTTTGGTTGAATAATGAATTTATAATTGATGGTATTTATTGATAACTTGTAGTTATGCGCTGAAAACCTATGTCAAATCCATCACAGTCTCATATAAGTATGGGCTCTTGACACTATATTGGAAACCAAAATGATGCTTAGCGTTTATAAAATTGTTCTGTCAAATATTTATGTTTTATTTCTAAACATACGTCAATAAAGTTTGCAAGTGTCATGGATAAGAATGGATGTATTGATATTATAAATGTGCAAGTATTATGTTCCCAATAGTATTTACAAGCTAACTTGTTTTTGTCATCTATTTTCACCTCAGGCTCATATTTATTGAGAAATATTTACTTTCGAAAGTATTTCCTTTCCGTTGCTTGAGATGGATACTTCAGTTTGCTGTGTTTGGTTGTCCATCTGTTGGTGGCAAGCTACTGAAAGGTGAAAACAATCATGTTCTATTGGAAGCAGTCCAACGTGTCGTAAAAGTGTGGTCCAAACGGGAATTTGTACAATCGGCTTCACTGGAGCAACAAGTTTGTATCCTTTCTGGAAAATGTCTGAGTACTTTTCCTTGTTCTTTCTGTTTCTCATTATTTTTTTTTCAATATTTATTCTGTTTTTTTCCCAAATCAATTGAGTCCGTTGATGAGTTAATTTCAGAATTAGCACATTTTACTTTCTTGTCATAATTATTGTACAAATGGATTATGATGGCAGTATGATCAATGGTGCATGACATCACTGAGGAAAGGAAAATAAAAATATGAGCATGTAGAGCGATATTGGATTGTTTGTATTGGTGAAACATAATTCGCTAGTTAGTTCGCCTTTTGGATTCGCGATTCGCTCAAAATTGTTAAAAAATAACTTAAAATCGACAATAATCCGCTTTTTTTGATTCGCGATTCGCAAGACAATTAGCGAATTATGTACACTGGTTTGTATAGTCTGCCATTGATGGGACTACCTCTTGTAAAGAGCAATCCATTTTAGGTTGCCATTGATGGGACTACTTCTCTTGGTAGTTAGCACAATACAAACTTCGCAAATCATGAATCGTGATGGATTGGTTATAGACAAGTTGCTTATATTTTTTGGACAACTTATAAATTGTTCATCTAAGTCTAGGATTGTACTGATTTAGTGGCTCTCATTTTTCCTCACTATTTGAGCATCCGTTTTACAGGGCCCCATATTGCTAACAATCCATTCCTCTTTCATTTATTTTGCTTCCTATGATTTACCTTAACTTAAGCTGCAGATGTTACTGCTGTAGCAGGACTGTTGCTGGAGAATATGTCGAAAGAAGAGCTAGACTCAAGCAAGGATGTTATGCGCTCAATCCTAGAAGGAGTTAGCTGTACGCCTTGAATCATGAATTTTCTGTTACACCCTGAATTGCTTACCTTAGAGTTTATCGTCTTTTTTCTGACAGGTAGACTGGAAAACCCTGATGACTTAATCAGACGAATGGCTAGCAGTATCGCACTTATTTTTTCTAAGGTAGTCGACCCAAAAAATCCTCTTTACCTTGATGATAACTGCAGAGAAGAAAATATAGACTGGGAGTTTGGATTGGCGTCCTCAAATGATGTTTTGACTCCTGTTAATGGAATTTCCAAAAACCTAGAGAAGACGGCAAAATTGAATAGTATTGAACATACACAAGAGCTAAGCCATGTAGATATCCGTGAGACAGGCATCAAACCGAACTCCAGAAACAAGAATCCTTTTGGGTTTAAGTTGGTTGATCCTGATGAGATTGTTGATCCAGCATCATTAAATGATGACCTTGTCTCTGATGAAGAGTTGGATGATAACATGAGTGAAGATTCTGATACTTCAAGTGACTCATCTTTACAGCCTTATGACTTGACAGATAATGACACTGATCTTAAAAAGAGGATCTCTCAGTTGGTGGATGTTGTTGGGGCCCTTCGAAAGACTGATGATCCTGATGGAGTAAGTCTTCTTTTTTTTATACCCAATTGTATATCTTGTAATTATATCCTCATCCAAGGGTGGTTCCAGGCATGTGCAAGGTGTCCAGGGCCCTCGAATGCTTGTGTATCATTGTAGTTTTTGAATCAATACAATATCCATTACATTTCTCATACATGATATTTCACACCCTTGCTACACTACATTTTATCAATAGATTCTTGATGTTATACTGTCTAGATTAGTGTGACAACAGTCCTTGATCTGTCAGTGACGAGAATCACTATTGGAGACGACCCAATTATTACAGGCGCCTTGGAGGACTTATCTGGAATACATGTTGAAAAACAAAATTTAGAACCCCCTCAATATGTACCTTTGATGGCAATACACCGTAGTGATAGGGAACACTAAAGTAGCTGCCCTGCTATACCCCAATCTATTACACCTTGGCTGACTTATCAGCGTGGAATTACTATTTCTGCCTTATTAGTTTCTTTTTTAATACAGGGACAAGAATACTAAGCTTCATGTTAAAAGACGATAAGGAAGACACAAATCTGTCTGGACTTGACACCACATATATATGTTCAGAAAGTTATGCTTCTGCCTTGCTTTTAATGCAGGTAGAAAGTGCTCTTGAGGTTGCTGAAAAGCTCGTGCGAGCATCGCCTGAAGAACTTCGTCATGTAGCCAGTGATTTAGTAAGAACTCTTGTGCAAGTTCGTTGTGCTGATACAGTATTAGAAGGAGAGGAAGACTCAGCTGAAGAAAAACGGCAGAAGGCGTTGGTTGCATTGCTTGTGATGTGCCCCTTTGAATCTGTCACTGTTATGAACAAACTTCTATATTCTCCTCATCTGGATGTGAGCCAACGCATCATGATACTTGACGTAATGACAGATGCGGCCCAGGAGCTTGCTATTTCTAAGGCTGTTCAGAAAAAGCAGTCAAAACCACTGATATCGTCTGCATCTGAACCTCAACCGTGGTTCTTGCCAAGTAGCAAGGGCCCACCTGGAGCTGGTTCCTGGAAAGAGATTCCAGATTCACTTCCTTTTTCTCAATTGAATTTGACTTGCCGATTCGAGAGAGAACTTCCTTCAAAAGCTGTTGAAATCAAAGGGAAAACACGGCGATGGGGTCATAAACCAGCAAATTTGCAGGCTACTGAGATTGACTGGTCCCAGAACAAGTTTCCCCTTTATGCTGCAGCATTTATGCTTCCTGCTATGCAAGGTTTTGATAAGAAAATCCATGGAGTTGATTTGCTTGGAAGGGATTTCCTTGTTTTGGGGAAACTTGTTTATATGCTTGGAGTTTGTATCAAGTGCACTGCTCTGCATCCAGAAGCTTCAGCTTTGGCTCCTCCACTTCTGGACATGCTAAGCTCTAGGTATTTAATGATTTATCAAATAAATAACTTACTTCCCCATCACAATTTGTTGTCTCTCTTTCTGAAAATCTTGTTGAATAAATAATGTTGGGACGCATAGTGCAAAATACGGTTTTGGTTACTGTCGCGGTTACAGTCACAAAACGGATTTTGCTGTCAATACAAGTGATTTCACGATCAATGTGACCTATATTTGAGTCACAACAAACTCAAACCTTTACGATAATGTCTGATGTTCATCCTTGTTTTTGCACTATGGTTCGGAGTTGACACAATCACACAATACCAAAGAGGAAGGGGGTGTTTGGTAGTTGCTTTTACATAGGCTTTTTGGTTGGCTTTTGGCGTTTTGCTTTTTGCTTGTTAGTTAGTCAAACAGCCAAAAAAGTGTTTGGTAAATGACTTTTAAGCCAAAAAAAAGCTACTCCAGTTAGATTTTTTTGTTGGCTTTTGGCTTGTTGACCCACTTTTTCTCTAATAAACAGTCAACAGTCAATACTTAAATTTACCAAACATCTCCATAAAGAGCCGACTTTTTTAGTTAGCTTTAAAAGCCAACAAAAACAGCCAACATTTTTAGTTGGCCGAACAAGCCAACTAAAAAAGCCAAAAGCCAACAGCCAACGGCCAATTGCCAAATACCCCGAAGTAAAATGAAAAAGGGAGCATGTACATTTTTCAAGCTTTACATAAGATTGCCAAGTGAAATGTAGTAATGAGAGGACTTCCTTCCTACTATGCCTTCAAATATATCCCTCTACATTGAGATTTCTCGGGTTATATGCTCTTTTTTGCCTGTGTTTTTTAGTCACAACAAATGGGTTTACTTCCATGCAGAAAGGTATGCCACCACAAGGAAGCATATGTTAGAAGATCAGTCCTGTTTGCCGCATCATGCTCTTTGACAGCACTTCACCCATCTTTTATAGCATCTGCCTTGCTTGAAGGAAACGAGGAAGTTTCTAGAGTACTTGAATGGGTTCGTACATGGGCCCTTCAGATAGCCGAATCAGACACTGACAGAGAGTGTTATACGGTGAGTTACAATGGTTTGTCAAACTGGTTGAAATAATGAGGCCCATTTTTTACAGTTGATAAACATGTTTCAATTGTATTAACGTTCTTTTTTGGACACAGATGGCCATGGCATGTCTTCAGCTGCACGCTGAGATGTCATTTCAAGCTTCTCGAGCACTTGAGTCTGTCGAAAGTAATCCAAAAAAGAAAAGCATCGGATTGCCGTCTAATCTGTCAAAGGAGGTTATCAAAATTCCTGGTTCGAACGGTTTATTTCTTGGCTAATTGGGCTTTAAGTTGGTTAATAGGAAGCTTTAATATACTGTACAGTTTTCAATTTAGTCCTGTTGGAGTTGATACCAGATACTTGCAAGCGGCACATCACATTTGACCGAAATTTTTTTTATGTACATACATAGCCAAGTAGACCTGGTAAAGTGTCATGTTGAGTCGAGTTGGGGCGGGGTAGTTGTGTTCAATTGTTAAGAGGTTAGGGATGGGATTTTTGAAGTGGTTCATTAGTGAGTTGCACCAATTATGCTGCCATGAGTCCATGACTATTTGTTCGGTTTTAGGAGTGTTTGGTTGTACTACTTTGTGCGCACAAATGTCGGCAAATTGTTTCGGATAAAACTATGTTAAATTTATTTAAGTGAGAATTATAGTTGTTCAGGATCAATTATAAGAATATGTTGTCCAGTGCTTGGAAAAGCTCCTTTGATATTTAAGTTAGTCATGTGCATAAAAAAAAAATAGAAAGTGATGTGATTGATGCAACATTTATAAAGACTACTGATTCTATGAATGTAAACTACGTACTGATATTTAACTTTGGATTGGTTTTGGTATGCAGCTCTAAGATTTTAGAGATTGTATTTCCAAATTAGAGTATTTCAATCATAGCCTTTGATAACCGAGTATAACCATATTCTAATACTCCATTATGCATTATCTAAATATAAAAAACTAGAAATAATGTTAGTTTTATATTTTTCAATAATAAATAATATTAGGATATACTGGAAATTTTGTACTTGAATTTATCTCTACTAGTTGTCACACTAAAAAAACATGAGATATAATAATGAAATTTTTCCAAAGTAATGCTCAAATAAATTATGTTTACTAATCTAGGTTTATTTTTTATTTCCACTCTATAGTTCACGTAAATTTTGAATTCACTGAAAAATTTGGAGTGGATGATACCGTTGCGGTTCTTTATTACGTTAAAATGCTGACTCAATTAATTAAAAAACGAATATGCTCATCAATTAAAAAACGACTAGCAACTTTTATCTAATATTAACTCGATCGATTGTAACTTGTAGTCGAATTCTATTTGAAAATAATGCACGAACTCGATCTGTACCCGGTAAAGCCGAACTAAAAATTAACTGATGACAACCCTAGACCAATTGATACTCGACGTGAACTTCAAACGACATCGAAACGATGCAAACCCGATAACTAGAATAACGTGACTACAACCTGACCCGTGTGAGATCCGTCACAGCACATATCCGATAAACAACCAACTCGAAATCGAATCGAATGATACCCATAAAAAATCTACCCGATAACATAAAATCAGAAAAAGGAATCTCAACAAGAAATTACGTGTCACATATCGCGCAGAACTTTCTTATACATTCTCGTACTTTAACAAAACACATTTTCAATTCAAATTACCCCGTCTTCTATTAAACTTGAGAGTTGGGACCCATTCTATTAAAATTGTCCCATTTTTTATTAACCACTCCACTTTTCTTTGTTTGTCCGCCGATTGCATTGAGCAAAATCGGTGAGACAGAGTGATCACTGATCAGGTCTCCGGCCTCCGGTCTCCAACCCACAGAAAACCCCGTCAAAATTCACTACTCCACTCTCATTTGTCCAAAAAAGTTCAACTATTCCACCATGGCAATATCACCGTCATCATCTTCGAACATCTTCTCTATATTCTCACAAACTCAAAATACTAAAACCCAATTTCCTTTTCTCCAAAAAACCCACCTTTCATACCCTCTTTCATGTCCTTTAATCTCTCTACAAACCTCAAAAAATCCCAACAACCAAAATGGGTTATTTATAACATCAATGGGTACTTACAATGTTCAGATTATTGTAGAAGAGAATGAACCAGAAGAGAAGCTGATTAACAGGTTTAGGAGACAGGTTTTGAGAGCTGGTGTTATTCAAGAGTGTAAAAGAAGAAGATGGTTTGAAAATTCTCAGGATAAAAGGAAACGTAAGTCTCGTGAAGCTGCTAAGAGAAATCGTAGAAGGTATATTTTTCTTTTCTTTTAAAAAAGCTATAATCTTTTTGAACAATTTTGGTTGATTTTTGAATGTTTGTTTTGTTTGATCAAGGTTGCAAAGTTTAGGTGGGCATGATTCATGATTGTAGTGAAAAGTTTTGAACTTTCATGATTTATATTTGTTTTTTTTTTAAATTACATTATTTGTATTTGTTGGTTTAGTAGATTAATGGGTTTTTAGTTTCATGTTTGATTATGCAATGGGATTCATGGGTGTCGGAAGGGGTTGATTCTTATGAATTATTTTGTGGTCAGGTTTGCGTGATTGCTAGTCTCCTCGTGAATAAGAAAGAACAAATTATGGTTGATTTTAGATTATTTTTAGCCATTTTGGGTGAATCCCATGTTTAAAAAGCAAATTAGCCGGTGAATTATGAGGTATGTTACACTGAATTGAGGTATGCCAATAAGGTTGTTTTTGTATTGAGTAATTGAGCATGAGTGAGAGTAACATGATGTTTCATATGTTGAGTTAGTTCCTCATTTGAAAACTTGGTACAGTTTTTGGGAGTAACTTTAATTTTCTGGAGACACTAGGAAGTTTTTTTTAGAATTACATAGTAGGCCGAGGAAGTGAGGAAGGGAAGGACTAGGTGAGAATTGAAATCATGACCTTGCTTGAGAAAGTGGTACTTATTCCAATTGAGATGAAACGCGATCCTCGAAATTAGGGGAGGTATTAAACTTAAGCTGAAATAGCAGAACTTTGTCTCTTTTTATTTAAGGCTTGATGACAAAAACTTAAGGTGCATTTGAAGGTTTTGTTCAGTGGATAACAAATATTTGCTTTAGTGATTATTGTGTCAACTTACAATAATCGTTTTAAATGTATGCGCTTCCGTTCCTTAGAAATGTATGTGCTTCCGTTCCTTAGAAATGTATGTGCTTGCATTCCTAAGAAATGATGCAAGGACACTGAATATTTAGGCCGTAAGATGAAACATACTTGAAAGCAGCTTAATCGAATCTTTTGATAACTTGTTACACTCATTTGATGTTAAACTATGTGACTTAAGGTAGAAAACTCTTGTTGAAAAGAGTAAGTTTAGAAAGGAGGGGGAACAGAGAAGAGAGAAAATCTTATTGATGTGTGCTTCAAACTTATTGTAGTATGTGGGTCAAAAGATTGTATACACTTAAGCGCATGTAGACTAAGAAAGCAATCTGGTAAGTACTGGCGGGTAATTTGGTGCCCAATTTGTGCCCGAGTTGTTAGATAAACTTTGGATTTAATACTTCTAAAAAAGACGGTTAAAGATATTAGTTTTGAATTTTTGATGTTTGCGAGTTGCAACTACACTACACCCAATTGTCAAAATACTCCCAAACACCTTATGTACGACGACATTTACTAAATTGTTTATGTGCGGTTAAAGATATGCGTTTTGATATACTGCGACTACACCCAATTGTCAAAGAACTCCCAAACACCTTAAGTACGACTACACCTGCCAAATTGTTTGGTTTTGCATGTTACCACTACACCTAACTAACCGTTTTTGAGTTATTTTGGAGTACATCCTCCTTATATATGTGGTGACAATTAAACCCTTGTCACAAGGATGAAAGAGAAAACCTTCCACCGCAAGGCTAACATATGAAAATTAATGCACTAAGTTGTTGAGACTTGCACATTTGTGATTTTCATTCCTTTAGGACCCTTGGCTGTCATGTTAAACATGGTAACTTCTTAAGTATTTATGAAGTGGATGTCATTGCAATTGTTTAAATTTAGTTGCAGAGAACTAACCCTTAGTCCTTGTGCCCTAAAGTAATGTCAAGATTGCTAACTTAGACATGGGTGATGGGATAATGGGGGCTTTCTTTCGGAGAGGAAACCATATTCTTCTGTCTTTTGGAATTTCTAACATATGGCTGTTTTGGACAGACTAGTAGACATAGGACATTTATCTTCTATTTCATATTTTTCGAAATTTGGTTTATTGTGTCCAACCATGAATTAACCTATGCAAGTATTTGCGGCCCATTTGGTTAATGGTACTAATTGGTGGTAATGGGAATAAAGTATAATTTTCATGATATGCATCATGTCATTTTCATGGTAATGAAAGTTTAATCATAAAAAAGTATTTTTGTTCACAATTTTCCATTACCACCTAATAACACATGTTCAATTGGTAATGCATTGAAATGAATTTTGTGAAAAAAAAAATAAGATTGTTGAAGAAAAATAAGTATGGTCATTTAATTTGTCAAGAGATATTTCTACTAAAATTACACTAACTTTTCATTATAATTCCCACCATTTAGTACCGATTATCAAATGGGCTGTTGAAGTAATGGAAAATCCTACTATATTATAGTTCAGATAATCTTCCTCTATTGTTTACTGAACACTTGTAAACGTTTTGGAAAAAGAGCTGTTTCAGCCTTCCATTATGCTTGCTGAAGAATTAATTTATGGGACAAGGAATTTAGGTACTCTCTCTCAAGTAAATTCCTCACCAACCAATACTAGGGGCGAAGCTACATAGGTGGACAGGGGATGCCCGCTCCCCGATCCAAACATGTAGTATGTAGACCATTGTATTTTTAACTTGACTGTCCTTACTAATTTATAGTATATGACATAAGGGCTGATTAAGTATTACGAGATCAAGTACAGTCCATAAGTCAAAATTCAAAACAATATAAATGAAATTCGAGATTTGTGGTTTGAGATTTCGTGAAAGCTACAAAGTTTATATTTGTAATGGTGTAAAGGTCAATTGGAAACAACCCTTTTATTATCACTAACAAGTGTGTAACAAGGTAAGGTTGCGCACACTCAAACTCCACCCTAGGGTGGGAGCCACGTAATGGCATTGACTAAGAAATGTCCTTATTGCTGTTGTAATAGTATATCGGCTATTTTCTCCCCCTAACCTAAACTTCTGGCTTCGCCCCTGCTCTTATTTGGCATTCGTAATCCGTTAGTCTGATTAGATTTGACACATTACAACTGCGTGCCACGCCTAACTACTCAACTGGGTTTTGCTGTTTTTCGTTTTCCATTTGAATTTGCAGCTGCATTTTACTCTTCCGAGAGAAACGTTTTGATACATGCCCAACTTTTTCATATGTAGGCGGCCTCAGCCTAAAGTTTCGAAACAGAATAATACGGAAACTCCCAAGAAGGAAGTCCATGACTTGGATGATGATAATTGGGATATTCCAGAAGGCAACCTTCCTTATTGATCAAGCTGATAATAATAGCATGTTGATGTTGATAACTGATATGCCGAGTTGCTGACAATAATAGTTAGAGTTTGTAAATCGCTAATCGTAACCAATCCTTTGGGACCCACTTTAGTTCCAGTCATTTCCTAGCGGTGTTATAATATCATATCATGCACCTTCTGGACCTAAGACACCCATGTTTTCTTCGACGATATTGTTTTGAGTTTACAAATGAAGATAGAATATACATTGTTAATTTGTTATGATAGTTTAAAATATTAATATATTAGTTAAAATAAATTGCTGATATTTTCATGTTATGTATGTTGTAATTGTTAGGAATAATTTTCATGTTATATAAATTGTTGTAGATATATAATAGAAGTTTTAGTATTATAATAGAAGCTTATTCGACATAATATAGTTGTATAGATAATTGTTAGCAGTCTAAGTAGTTGTAGATATATAATTGCAATTGTTAGATGTTTATATGTCTAATTAGTATGTGTGAATTAAGAATATTTTGGTAAAAAAACGATTTCGATAATTATTAAAGTATAATTTATTGAGAAAATGAAGAAAAAATCTTCAACTACTTTTGATTTTGAAATGCTATAAAATATGTTAACGTTTTGAAATTAACTACATGTATCTTAAGTTTTGTTACTTTAGTTAATACGATAAATATACTCCTTCGTTCTTTTTTTTTTTTGGTCCAATTTAAGTTTTTTTTACTTTATGAAAAAAAGTTAAATTAGATTTTTACAGTATATATTAAAGATAAAATATATTGATGTTGAATCTTATTAAATTCGTCTAAATTTAAAATTATTTAATTATATAATTTTTATAATTTCTTATGATACGTGTTTAAAAACTCAAAATTTACCCTAAAATGCTACAAAAAGTAAAAAAAAAAAAGGAAATGGAATCAATACTCATTACAAAATTATGCGATTGATATGGTGTACAATTCAAATGGAGTTAATCGACCCGGTTCTAAGCTCTCTTGAGTCTGCACATTCACTCCTAAATTTCACTTGGTTCGCTGCTTTCCCATTCTCCAAGCAAACGCATACAAAATCGACAAACTCCATACTCGGTGACGGTAGCCATGGAAGGTCAAGATGGTTCTCAAAATGAACATCTCATTCTCGCTAATAAGATCTTTCTTCTAACTCATCCCGATGTGCAAGATATCGAGAAAGTTCAACTCAAAGATGACGTTTTATCCTCCGCCAAATCTGACTGTAAGTTTTCTTTCGAATCAATACCTAATTTCTTGCTTTTTTGCTCTCAACTATTACCGATTTATTGTGTTTACTGCTTCAATTGTATTGCAGCTATGGCGTTTCTGTACGAAACCCTAGCAACTAATGGAGTTTTGGATTTGGATCAATCGGTTTTGGATTCAATGCGACAAAGTATAGACGATGAACTTAAGAAGCTCGATGAAAAGTGAGTTTTCTTTTAATTGTTTATTTAAGATTTGATATAGTTTTAAATTGAGGTATTAGGTTTGCTTATGCATTGCTGAGTTGAAATTGCTTAAAACTTGTGGAATTGTTTCAAAAGTATGAACAATTAGGAGAACTATGCTAGGTAGGTTTATACGATTTTTTTGTTGATTGGTTAATTTGATGCGGATTATTTTATTTTGTGCTGTTTTTATTGTGATATATTTTATATAAAAACTGCATATCAAAGAGTAATGATTCAATGATTGATAATACTCAAAAGTATCGTTCCAATATCTGAAATTTGGGCTCAATCATAGTTGGTCAAGCCCTAGAGGTTGAATTGAAGAGACATATGAGGATCATTGCTTCTAGGTTTTCGTTCACAGTTGTGCATTCAACTGCTCGTTTGATC
Organism: Amaranthus tricolor; assembly: GCF_026212465.1. NCBI lineage: Eukaryota > Viridiplantae > Streptophyta > Magnoliopsida > Caryophyllales > Amaranthaceae > Amaranthus > Amaranthus tricolor. Next base: position 23,820,394 of record NC_080051.1, on the reverse strand, counting down.
TGCTTCCTTTGAGTACAATTGATAGCAGGTACATAGATCTGCCAGAATGCTGGTAGACTTTGATAGCATTTTTTTTCTGATAGAAAGTTGCGTAGGGTGTGTTTTTGGTTTGAATAATCTTTTGTAAATTATAACAATGTCACTCCTTAACAATAGTGTCTCAGAACAAATTTTTTGAGGACATTTGCCTGAAATTAGTCAGGATATATTGTCTAAGGACAGATGCCATGTTGTAGTATACAAATCATCGAGATATTTATGTTCTGCCCTTTTGATAAAGTGTAAACTATTCATATCAGTGGTGTAGAGAAATTTTAAGCAGTTAGGTAGGAAACAGTATTAAAAAATCTTTTTGTTAACACCTAAAAATCTAATTACATGACGTCTGCTAAATGTTCTCTGTTATGCGATGTAGTGGAGGACTCATAATGATTATACTTTTATCAATAGTATGAGCTTGGTTATTTTGATAATTATTGTTTGATAATAGTAATCTGTATTGCAATTGTATGATTATGGCTGGCCCTGGGTTATATAGCATTTATAATATGTGTGCTGGCCAATGGTAATGGTTGATGTATTTGCTTGTTTTGAGTGGGGAAAGGTTAAGTAGCAGTTGAGTAGCTTGTTTGTTTAATGTGATTTCTCTTTTACATGGTTATGCTTTGTGCATTGATTTAGTATGTTAATGTCTGTAGGATTGCTGATGCTGAAGAAAACTTGGGTGAAAGTGAAGTTCGAGAAGCTCATTTGGCAAAATCTTTGTTCTTTATTAAAATTGGTGATAAAGTAAGAACCTTTTCATTCTATTGTTCCTGACTTCTTCAGCACTTATAATCCTAGTGTTATGCTTCATCAGCGCTCTTAGTTCTTCTGTTATATAATTACTTTATTGTATTTTTTTTCTCACATCATATTTGAATTTAGGATAAAGCATTGGAACAACTTAAGCTGACAGAGACCAAAACTGTTGCAGTGGGGCAGAAAATGGATCTGGTTTTCTATACTCTTCAAGTTGGTTTGTTTGACATGGATTTTGATTTGATTTCCAAAAGCATAGATAAAGCTAAATAGTAAGTTGGTGCATTCAATCATGTCTTCGAACATATCATTGGTTCAGCTTTTGGTTCAGTAAACATCTATTTCTTAAATTGTGCCATGTTTCTTGATTCCAGCTTGTTTGAGGAGGGAGGAGATTGGGAAAGAAAGAATCGTTTGAAGGTGTATGAAGGATTGTATTGCATGGCTACCCGGAATTTCAAGAAAGCTGCTAGTTTATTCTTGGACTCCATATCAACTTTCACAACCTATGAGCTGTTTCCTTATGACACCTTTATATTCTACACTGTTCTTACTAGTATTATATCCCTTGATAGAGTGTCCTTGAAACAAAAGGTAATTTTGTTAGTTTCCCTTCTATTACTTCTATCCTTGTCAACTTATGATTTTTATTATATTATGTACTAATCCTCATAGACATGTTGCAGGTAGTGGATGCTCCAGAGATACTGACTGTAATTGGAAAGATTCCTTACCTTTCTGAGTTCCTGAATTCTCTTTATGAGTGTCAGTATAAGTCATTTTTCTCTGCATTTGGTGAGTAATTATATTATTGGTTATCCTAATAATTGCATTATTCATCTGAATGATGGATTTTTCTTGCATTCTTGATCATTGATTCCCGTGTTTTGGCTCTTCCATGGCTATCCGCCAAGTATGTGTTTGTATCAGTGTATTTGCCAATAGCAGATCCATTTATGCTGAAGGGCAATCAAAAAATTGAAGATGTTTCTATTTATTCATGGAAGGGAAGGGATGCAAATTTACTCAATTTGACTGATATCCAGAGAATTAGTCTTTTGTTTGTTTGTTGCTGCATATATTGGATATTAGTTGAATCAAAGTTCCTTTTATGATATGCAGCTGGCCTAACAGAGCAGATAAAACTTGACCGCTATTTGCATCGGCACTTCCGTTACTACATGAGGGAGGTCAGGACTGTTGTTTACTCTCAGTTTTTGGAATCTTACAAGAGTGTTACCATTGAGGCCATGGCAAAGGCTTTTGGTGTAACAGTCGAGTTCATTGACCTGTGAGTAATCATATCTTTTATACTTGTTTTGGATAAACACTGTTCTTGAGAGAAATATTATTTGAGGGCTTATCAAATTCTGCATGTGTTGAAATTTTTACGGTATATGTGGTGTTGAGAATGTCTGTTAGTGTTAATTTTTCATGGCATGTGTTATGTCAAGTGATTTTTCTAGTTAAATTACATCAAATAATCATTAATATTCCCTCTACTTAATAGTAGTATCAAAATTGTTTGAGGAAGTTTCTTGGTGTAATATTTCTTATGTGTGTAAAGTGGTCTGAATGTTGAAAACTCTTTTGCGTGTTAAGCTGGATTGAGGCCTTCTTGATACGTGACACTCCTCGTCTCTTTTTTTAAATGCTGAAGAACAAAAGAGGAGTCGAAATACTACCTTTTATCTGTTTGGTTAACTGATTTTAGTTCCCTGTTGTACTGGAGGAAACAATTGTTATATTTGAACCAAATGTTCTTTACCTATAAAAACATTTCTGTAACTGCAAACTTTCTTTTTAACAGGGAGCTTTCTCGTTTTATTGCCGCGGGGAAGCTGCATTGCAAGATTGATAAGGTGGCAGGTGTTCTGGAGACAAACCGCCCGGATGCGAAAAATGCCTTGTATCAAGCAACTATAAAGCAAGGAGATTTTCTACTCAACAGAATTCAAAAGCTGTCCCGTGTAATTGATTTGTAAAACCTTTACTCTTAACAATTTATTCGACTTTCTGGAATTTCTTTTTAAAGTCTTATAAGCACATTTTATTCCCCTTCCGTTTTCACTTGTTTGCGTAATGTTTTGAGGAAAAAGCTACTGTAGTAGCTATTTGTAATATTGATTTTACTAATACTTCGAGATTAGAAGAAATTGTGCATTAGCACTTTAGCAGTAACAATTATACTAGCCTTGTTCTTTTACATTTTGTACTTTCCATGTCTTTTTTATGATCTATTTTGGTAGGATTGCTACCATCCAAGAAGGTAATCGTGTAACACATCAAGTCAGTCTCGCAGATGCAACAGACAGACTTTGATTGTTTTAGAAAATACGTTAAATCAAAAAAAAGAAAATTGGGTGATCCAATTAATACGAAAGAACAAGATAATCTTATTTTGTTTATCTTAATTTTAACTTTAAATTGTAAGGTTTCATCAGTAGGTAGAGTTTTCGTTGTTCATAAAACCACAGGTATTTCATACTCATTTCTCTTTCAAAAAAGTGATTACATTGTATCTGTTAAGCGTACGTTGGGAGAATTAACACTTATAGGAAACGAGTTTTGTTGTGTTTCTTGTATGCAATCAAAGATATTGTCATTTGTCATTCATCATTCATCTTCTCAAAAGCACAAGCTTTATTATTGGTTTCTCTTGTTGTAACGTGCCAAGTTGTGTTGTAAGGGTACATTTCAATTCCCAACATACTTGAATCAAAAATTCTTGTAAGAGACGGTCTCTTTAAGAGAATATCTCTAATTAGGCTAACCCGTTATATATATATTTTTAAAATATTGTAAATAGGCATTAAGAATGATGTAAGTAGACATTTAAACATTAAAAGTATGCACTAAGGATATAATACGTAAGCATTAAGGATAATATAAGTAAGCATTAAGAATACGGTAAATAGGCATTAATCTTTAATGGGTTGGGCTTGAAATACGTCTCTCAAAGAGACGGTCTCTCAGGAAACTAGCTGTACTTGAATTATGTAATGCTTCCAATAAAAATATGTACAAACATCAATGTTTTGATTTTAGGATGAATAATATAAATTGGTTAATGTCCTTGGTCTTAGTCCTTCCTGTTCAACCTCATTTGCACCTTAACGATCATGAACGCATGACAAACATATCAGCATTGCTCTCTGAAATGAGACTGTAAGAGAACAGTAAGATGATATTCAGCTCGGAACAGAACCAAGCTAGGTAACTATTTTCCAAGCAATTGCTTCTGTGTTATAAAGATCCATCAAATGCCTCGAGGTCTGATACCTATATAAGAAAATGTAGTAGAATATAATTTCAAGTGTAATGTGTTAAGAAACCAGCTCAATCAAAAGCTTAATCCGGTGGTTGAGACTCAAAATTCTACTGTGCCCACACATAACAGCCTATTAGGCTAGAAGTGTGGATATATAGCAAACTTTCTTTATATATGACCTTCTTGTCACGTTAACTTCTAATAAATATATCAAGGAGCTAACTCAACTAAAAGTTTAAATTGATAGTTAAAGCCTTATAATATGTTATAGACTCCATCTGAATGGCCCCCTTGTTCATGTCAAGAAATTACCTGACATGGGCATTGGTGGCCTTGATGGCATTGGTGGCATTGAAGGCATTGGAGGCATTGATGGCATTGCAGGTCTCCTTGGAAATGGTTGTTTTTCTTGAATTTCAACAGCAACAGCATCTGACAGCAGAAATGCCTTTGCAACAGAAGCTGCATGCTCCAAGCAACACCTGACCACCTACTCCCATATGTGAGAAAGAGATGTCAATATTGAACAGTTTTTCGACACTTAAATAACATGTAAAACACGAAGATCATTTTGTTGTGCGAAATACATGTTTAATGTGATTGTTTTGAAGTAACAGATATCATTTTAATACATCGATAAGCATTGTTGGTTGTTCTATAGCGGAATGAAACTCACTATACCTTTGTAGGATCAATAATTCCAACCTCCATTAGATCTTGATAGCAATCACTTGCAGCATTGTACCCGTATCTCAGGTTATCATTACTAAGAACCTGCGACCGATAAAATATGTGGAGTTAATTGAAGAAATTTATGGGAACAAATTTTGCATATAGCAAATAACAGCAGAATTATATGTAGAACCTTTTGTACAACTACACTGCCACTAACACCTGCATTTTCCGCAATCTTTCTTATTGGGTAAGTCAAAGCCCGTCTGAAGATCTCTGCGCCAACCTGCAGATGAATCTTAATTTAAGCTCATGTTCGGAAAGAATGCTCCTACAAACCTAAAAGAGTAAAAAAGTGAGGATCGAATAAAACAACAGCATGCTGCATTACCTTTTGCTCTTCATTATCAAGCTGTTCTTTGATTTCATCAACCGTCAGTGACAGTCGTAAAAGGGTACATCCACCACCAACGACAACACCTTCTTCAACAGCCGCCTGAAAAGTGTCATTAAGTTTAGAAACAATAAACTAATTTAGAATAATTTGTAAATTAACCTTAAAGTTTAGCACTTTTGCGAATTACAGCCTCAATGTTTATTTTTTTCGAATTCCAGGCCAAATCACAGAATTCGACCATTTTGGTGGTCGGAATTTTAGGCTAAGTGGTTGGAATTCTGTGATTTAGCCTGAACGCTGTAGACTTTGATACTTTGGTGGCTGTAATTTGCAAAAAATAAATATGAAGGTTGTAATTCGCAAAAGTGTAGAACTTAAAGGCTGTAATTTGCAAATTATTCACTAATTAAGAACAAAAACACAAAACTTAATTTGTTCTTCAGTCGGATCAAAGATTACTCGGGCAATATCTTTACGACCTTTGATGTTCTAGGAATATATTGAGGTTCATACAATTATCATTGAGCTCGACAAATATGTAATTGATTAACAACAAAGTACCTTAGCTGCATTCAATGCATCTTGAATCCGTAGATGTTTATCCTTGAGCTCGATCTGTGTTGGAGCTCCAACCTGCAAATATCCATTTCGTTTCACGATTCCTTCACAGCATGCGTATTTCTTATAACCAATAAAGGAACTAATGTTTACCTCAATGATAGCGATACCCCCAGATAACCTTGCTATTCTCTCATGAATTATATTTTGTTGAAAATCACCTTCAACATTCTACAAAGAAAGTAATAGCATATAAACAAGTATCAGAAAATAAATTCGACCTTTAACATTAGACGAGGATGTCGAAAAATTAAGCTATATATTTCGTAGGGGAACTTGAAACCTTACCTCAGCATATGCTTTAAGTTCAGATATTCTGTGTTCAACGGCTTGTCTTGTGCTTCCATCAGTAACAATCAAAGTAGATTTGTTCGTCACTACGACTTTCGTAGCAGACCCTAATACATCCATTCCTATCTTTTCTAGATTAAGGCCTATTTCATCTCTGACTACAGTTCCTGCACAGTGCATAAGAGTAATACTCAAATTGGCTCATGGATGTGCTTTAGGGTATCACTAGTGTAATCGATTTAATGAACTACCTCCTGTTAAGATAGCAATGTCATCTAAGCAGTGACTTTTACGTTCACCAAACGCAGGCGCCTTGATTGCAACAGCTTTCAGAGCACCCTTCAATTTGTTCCTGATTATTGGGGCCAGTGCTTCCTGCTCTATGGCCTCCGCTATTATCAAGATCGGAAAATCTCCTTTAACCGCGTTTTCCAACATCTTAAACACCTCCTTAGGATGAGTTATCTTTTTGTCAACTAACAACACCTGCAATTCACTCATTGTTTTACTATCTAGAAAAAAAAGAATAGAAATTTCGTCAAGGAACCAACTCAAACCAAAAGTTTAAGTTGATAGTTGAAGTCTTCGGATATGTTACACTTACTCTGCTTTTTTTTTTTACTTGCACCATTTTCCTTATTTGGGAGTTCTTTATTACTTGCATCCTTTCATTTATGGTAACAAATTACTTTATTAGCTACTCAACTTTAATTAAGTGGCTCATCATATAACCCTTAAACAAGGGCAATATTGATTTTCTCCACTATCAAACAAAACTAATCACACTTTTCACATATAAACTTTAATTTATCTTTTTTAATCCCCCAACTCTTAATCCCATTATATGCAAGGAAAATTTTGACGTTTTCCTATAACATATTTACTACCTTCATACTTGTGCAATTGTCCTTGGGTGCAAGTAAAAAAGTGAAGGAAGAATATTCTAACACGTTCCCTCACACGACAGCCCTTTGGCAAGAAGTGCGGATGCAACACAAACACTCTGCTTGGACCTAAATATTCCACTATAAATGATGGTTGGATGAGATTCAAATCCCTGACCTCTTGCCATGTCATCTCTAATACCATGTCAAGTAACTAACCAACTCAACCAAAATCTTAAGATGACGGTTGAAGCCCCATAATTTGTTATAGTAATATACTCTTAACAGAATTGGTATATGGTAAAAAAAAAATTATCTACCTTGCAATTGTCATACTCTACTGTCATCCTTCTTCGATCAGTAACAAAGTAAGGGGACAAGAACCCTCTATCAAACTGCATTCCTTCTACAACCTGCAGTCTATTTTCCGTGCTAGTTCCTCTCTCAATTCTTACAACACCTTTTTTACCGACTTTTTCAAGAGCTTCTGCAATCATATTGCCTACTGCATAATCATTTCCTGCACTAACGGCAGCCACATCTGCAATTTCTCGATCTTCAATCTGCATTATTTTCACATCAAAATATAATCGCAAAAACGATAACTTACATCTGCGTTTCTTTCTTTACACACTTAATATACCTCTCTAGACATTAGTTGCAGCTGTGAAACAAGAGCTTTTGCTGTCTTCTCGATCCCACGTGAGATTTGGATAGGATTCCTGCCTGCTGCAGTGACCTTAAGATATGCACCTTTAGTATAGATTACTAAGGTTCTATACAACATTGTGAGCCCTTATCTATAAGGAACAATAAGGAACAAGTCTTAAGACATTCACCCTTTTGGATTGAAATATGATTACCTTCACACCCTCATCAATAAGGCCACGAGCAAGAACTATCGATGTTGTCGAGCCATCACCAGCAAGATCATTAGTTTTAGCACCAGCTTGTCTTACCAACTTCACCCCAACATTCTCTAGAGGATCTTCCAACTCAATCTATAACATTACCAATTAAGATCAAAGAAGTTACTTACTAATTAGATGGTAGTCCCTTTAGATTATATAAGGGCTATTCGTAGCTTAGTATGTCAAAGATCAACTCAACCAAAAACTTAGGCATATGGTTGTAGCCCTAGGATATGTAATCTATAACGTCCCTTCACACAACAACCCTTAGAGTTAGAAGTACGGATGCAACACATGCTTTCTTCATCATAGAGTTTAATGTTTCCACTTGAAATTTGAGATGTGGGTGTAATTCGAACCAGTGACCTTTTAGTCCCATTGACTTCTAATACATGCCAAGAGACAAAATTCCCAAAAGCTTCAGTTTATGGTTGTATCACTATATGTTATACTCCCTCCAGTTCCCTATAATTGTCCTCTTTGGATTGGGCACAAGAATTAAAAAATAGGGAGACCACATAAAGTGATACTCTCATATGGTATTTTGACATAATACACCATCCAAATTTCAATCCATCATACGCATCACTTAGGACATTTTCGTAAATTTAAATGGTTCATGAGAACAATTTGGTAAAAAAATCTATGGCTTAAAATAGAAAGAGGACAATTGAGGTGAACCGACTAAATAAGGAAATAGGGCAATTATAGCGAATTTGAGGGATTAGATTCTATTATTAATTACTCATAATACTTGAAAAATATTTTCACCTGCATTGTTTCATATGCATTGCTATCCCTAATTTTTACTGAACTTAGGCTTCTAATTTGAAATACTACTGCTAATTTATGCCTGGAATATATTACCCTCGTCCCTAGTTGAAAAGCTACAAGGTCACCCAATCCAATTCACTATTACAACTTTTAATTTTTTTGTATTTACCCATATTTAGAAATTATAAAAAGATCATACTATACCAGCAATAGAATTGAAGTGATGATTGATGAATAAAAAGGTTGCAAAGTGAAGAAAAAGATGGAAGCAAAAAAGTAATTAACCTCTTTGAGAACAGTCTCACCATCATTAACAATTCTTGGAGGTCCATACTTATTTGGCAAAACCACATTTCTACCTTTGGGACCCAATGTCACTCCCAACAAATCTCCCACTAGATCCACCCCTGCCTACAAATATCCACAACCAAATTAAAAACCCACAAATTATAGAGAAAGGTAGAAGTATAAAATTGGGGAAAATAAAAACCTGAAGTTTCTTAGTGACAGAACCGTCATGATTAAAGTAAATCTGTTTAGCCATAGCCTTTGTAGTGGTGCTCATTGTAAAGGATGATGAAGAAGAAGAAGAATGTCTAGAAATTGTTTTTTGAGAAATTAAAGAGAAAGGGTTTGGTAAACAAGCCATTTAAGAATTTAATTGAATGAATAAATTATGGAGATTTTCAGAATTCTGCAATTTTGTTTATTCTTACCATGTTTTGGAGATAGAACTAGATAAGAGAGAGTAGAGTAGCGCAGCCCCGACGGTTGAAATATCTTGAGGGGGGTTTTTGTATTCCCTCTAAATTACTTTTGTCCCATTTTATTTCGGCACAAAGTTTAAACAAATAAAGGGGACCACTATAAAATAATATTCTCTACGAATTAATTTAGTTGTCCCATTTTTTTATTTGGCAAAGTCTTTTTAGTTGTCTCATTTCTATTTTTGTCAAATTTTTTTTACCTAAATATCCTTAGTTCACACAAGTAATTACGAATATACTCCCATATACCTTACTTACCCAACTACCCTTCACTATTTACCCTTCACTACTTAGTCTTTACTACTTACCCTTTTTAATGGACCTCACACCATCCTTAATAACCGTACCCAAACAAATGGGACATTTAAATTGGTTCGAAGGGAGTACATACTTAGTTAAATTATTAGTAAAGGATAAAAAATAGAAGGAACCACTATAAAGTAAGAATAAGTAAAAATAATATTATAAAAAGGACCTAAATTAAAAAAATGAGACAAAGTGAATAAAATAGATAAATAAAAGAAAAAACAAAATCATTAAAATAAAGGAGTATGTTTTTTTAGAATATGATAAAGCACGATCAATATTTGAAAAAGAAAATACTTATTTCAATTGAAATACATATAGATTATCTATAATTATTTGTTGTAGGCTTTTATAGTTGTGTTAGACTGCTAGTTATGCTCAATTCCATTTGTTAGCTTGTAGAGAATCGGATTTTATCAAGTGTAAGTTATTTGGTGAAAAATCAAAAATAAAATCAAATTAAATTGAATATTAATTCGTTTTGATGTTTTATCTAATTTTGTTTAATTTGGTTTGAAAAGGGTTTAAATATTTGGTTTGATTTTGGTATAAAAACCCAAAAATCAAACTAGATGGAATTTTATAGTGCTTATAGTTATAACTTATAAGCATGTGTCAAAATACCTTTAAATTATTTTTATTAAAAAATTTAAAACTTTTAAATTTAGTTTTATTTGTATATTATGGATTTTGAAGTATTTGGTATACGGAACTTTTGATCATTTATATGAGATATATTAAATTGTTACTATTTTTTAATATTTGATTGAGCTAATTGGGTTTGGTTTAGTAAAATTTTGGTCGAGTTTGACTCGAAAAATAAAAACTGAATTCTATCCAAAAATATTATTAAGTTTTTTTTTTAGGAAAAATTACCTAGAATAATCCAATATTTTAATGATTTGCCTATAATAACCCCACCTATTGATTAACCATGAATAATCCCAACTTTAGAGGGTATTTTCTTATGGTGAACCCGATAACCCGATATTTGTTATAGCAAGTTTTTTTTTAAAAAAAGATAAATTAAAATAAAATATCGAAAAAATGTGAAAAAAATATTAAAAAAATCTATTTTTTTAATTATTTAGAATTTTTTATGTGAATTTTCAAAATTTTTCTTTAATTTTACATTAATTTTCAATTTAATTTTTTTGGTGAATTACCTACTATATAAGGTCATCGGGCAAGCATACTCTATGCAAATATTCCCTAAATTTGGGATTATTCATGGTTAACAAACAGATGAAATTATAGGAAAATCATGAAAAAGGTTGGATTATTTTAGGTAATTTTTTTTATATAAATGTATTATTTTTTTTAAAGAGAAATCAAATTTTAAGGGTTGAATTTCTCCAAGGGCATGGATGTGATATAGAAAGTTTGGTAGTAAATAATACAAGAGAAATATTATTACATTTAATATGTAAGATGGGTATTAGTTTTCTAAGAGTAACATAATCCCTTACTTTGTAATACTTCAACACCATACAATAAGAGTTTCTCCTTTCAAATGAAATGAGCATGTAAAGCCATATAAGACAGAGGGAGAAGGTGAGGTCCTTGAAGTACTATGAGAATTTTATTCTGATTATCTTCTTCTGATGCAATTTTTTTTTTCATAATAAAATTATTGGAGCTCTCTTTTTTTAAAACTTTAGGTTCCATTGATAAATTTTAATAAAATAGTTTAGATCATATATATATATATATATATATATATATATATATATATATATATATATATATATATATATTAATTGCCTCTTCAAATTATTATATTCGAAAAAAGTATTATTTCCAAATAATACACATGTCCTATTATAAACTGAAATAATTGCTAAAATCGATACGATGTTAAAAACTTTGATGAACGATAACAATATCAATGAACTTACAAATGTTTAATAATGTAAAACTTGCAAAAAGGACTCAAAGATTTAAGAAGGTTCACCCAACGATAGCTACGTCCTCCGTCGTGTGTAGTTTCTTGTTTATATTATATCAATGGAGTATAAAAACACTCTTACAAATGAAGTATAACAATTGAGTAAGAGATAAAACAAAAGGCTATGTGTTTGACTTAGGGGTTGTGTTTGATGATTTTTCTTGAATGAGTATGAGAGCTCTATTTATAGTACTAAGTACATTCAATGATAATTGTTCACTTAATGCATGCTTAATGTTGAATAATAAATGATGTGAAACAACTCTAAGGATTTGAAAGGACAAAAACAGCATCCTAGGTGTATTAGAGGAACCGCTCGACCAAAACAGAGAGCTCGCTCGGTCGAGCGGGTTATAGAAGCTTTTGGATACATTCTGTTTGTCCGCTCAATCCACCTAAGAGCTCGTCCGGTCGAGCGATTTTTAGTATCCTTCTGACAGTTTCTGCTCGAGCAAAGCATCTTCAAAGAATCCTTTGCACTTCTTCATTAAACACCATTAACACCAATAACTTCCATGATTACTTCATCCAAAATAAATCACACTTAAACACTACAAACATTAAGTTACCAACTTAAACACCCACATTAACACACTTATTGGATTCCATCCGAAAATCACACATGAATACACCCATTAATTATGCACTCAAGTCACACCATTCATAACATAAACAAAACACTTCATTTAATTCAAAACTTTAACAATACACATCAAATGTTTAATTAATTTGTCTACAACTTACACACAAGAACTTAGCACAACGTTTTTATTAACCCCATTAAATTTAATTTTCTTCAAATAAAAGTTCTTACACGAATAAATACAAGGTAGCAAATTAAGTAAATAGGATAAAGTTTTCTAAACATTGATGGGCAAACGTCTACAAGCGGCGCGACCTTGTGTACCTATGATTATGGTATAAGAAGCACTGAGTTTTGTACCAACCTCCAAATAAAAATAGTACAGATTTTTCCAAAAGGAACCAACAATTTGAGGACAAGAAATTTGCGAGCAAGCAGCACTGTCAAAGAGCAAAGGCCCAAAGCTAGGAACGCAATCCAAGATTTGATCGGATACATGATTACATACAAACCCATCATGAAAGCTAGTAGAGTCGCGAAAAAAGATGCGAGTAGCAATATACGCTGAAATTGATTATCATTAATGAATTGTGTCGATTTCCGGCAACCATGATCCAAACGAGACAAAATAACACTATCATTGATAAGCACATTCCTACAACATCTGAGCTCATAAATACTTGAAATGCTGTGTTTTTTAGGAAAATTGGTGTCCCTTTGTCTTGGAATAGGCCACCCGGGACCGTAAATGCTGTTGTGAATGTTATTGTCGTAATATGTTGAAACTTGCATACAACAGAAGAAGAAAAGTGGGAACAAGAATCTTCAAAGAATTATTTCATATATTGATTCACTGAGTTTTTGATACAAGAACTATGCCTATATATATACACAACGTGAATACAACCAAAACATAAAAGGAAGGTTGTTATGACAGTTATAACCATACAGAACGAAAGATTCTTTGAGGATAAACTTGAAAAGCTATGTATTCGTAGCGTGTGGGGAATTCCTACAATAAATGTGAAAAACTACGTAAGCACAATGGGAGTAGTAGCTGCTCTTATTACCGCAATAACATTCACAGCAGCATTTACGGTCCCTGGTGGCCTATTCCAAGACAATGGGACTCCAATATTCCTTAAAAAAGCAGCATTTCAAGTGTCTATGATATCAGATGTGGTAGCAATGTGCTTATCAATGATAATATTATTTTGTTTCCTTTGGATCATGGCTGCTGGATGGAAATCGACACAATTCATTAATGATACTTGATTTCAGCGTAACATTGCTAGAAGCATTTTTTTTTTGCCACTCTACTTCTCACATTCATGATAGGTCTGTTTGCAGTCATGGTTCCTATTAAACCTTGGATTGTTTATGCCAATTTGGGTCTTTGCTCTCTTTTTTTGGTTCTGTGCTCATTGTCATTGCTGGTTGTTAACAAATTTGCCATTATTGAGTCTTTGATTCCTCTTCGAATTATTGCTGTGGGTATTTTCAGTCGTTTGACGTGGGCTCGTTTTAGTGCTAAATTTTGTACAGCTTCCTTGTGTAGGCGCAAATGGCGTGAACAAGGTGGTCGCTCTGCCCATCGCCGCCAGCGCTCATTCATTGATGATGTTTAGAAAACTGTAATTGAGTGATCTGACATTAAACTAGTACCCCTAATAAAATGAGATAAGGAATTAATATGATCATGTATGTAACTTCTTTATCTTTAAGTCTTAGTATGAAAAAAAACAAGGTTTATATGATTTCAAATGCTTTGTTTTTTCAAATATTGTTAGAGTTTATGTTATAGTTATATTATATTAGGTGGTAATCTTACCTACTTTCATAATTCTTTAGGGTTTATACTTGTATATATAGTTTTGGTGACATAATGAAATCAAGAGTTAATTATTTACTAAACATGGTGTCAGGCTTTTTTTTTTTTAATCTTATTTTCCTCTGAAATTTTCTGGGCATCGGTGTTATGATTGGTGTGACTTGAGTGCACATTTGGTGTGTGCATTCATGTGGTGACTCTTGGGATGAAATCCCATAAGTTTGTCATGAATGGGTGTATTAAGATGAGTCTTAATATTTGTGGTTTATAATGATGATTAAGGTATGAATTAATGAGTTAATCAAGAGAGTTATGGGACTTAATGAAGAAGTTCAAAGGTTTAATTCAAGATGCTCAACTATGCAAGTCTAGCAATACTGTTAGAAGCCCTCTGAAGTGCCGCTCGACCAGCTCGCTCGACCGAGCGAGCTTCAGAATGGGTCGAGCGAGCAGACAGAATGCAACTAGAAACTTCCTGTGGTCCGCTCGACCGAGCGAGCCTCTGCTTTGGTCGAACGATGTCTCTGATGCTCCTAAGATGCTGTTTTTGACTCTTCAAGTTCTTGGGATGTTTCATTATCATTTATTCATAGCTTTAATATACTTAATGTTACTTAGTGTGATCTCTCCTATAAATAGAGAGCTCTCATTCACATTGAAAATATCCACAAAATATACCCCAAGCCAAACACTAGCCTATATCTCTTCTCTATTGTAATTATCCATATTTGAAAGTTCTTTGAACTCCTTTGATAATATAAGAGATACTACACACCGGAGGACGTAGCCTTAGTTGGGTGAACCTCGTTAAATCTTTGTGTCGTTTTATTGCTTTACTTTCTCCTACAAACATCGATATCATTGATAGCGTAATTTGTTTGTTACTAAACTTCATACACTCGATCTTGGCAATATTGGAGTTTGAAACACATTGTTCGAACTCTAATACATCGTCGTTTTCAATCGGTTAGGGTTGCCGCTGTGCTTTCTTGCTATTTTCGATTCGTAAATTTCTTTGCTGAGGCAGTAATCTGCAGCTGTATGCGGTCTGTGCTGGTTCAATTCTTTTATCCTTCTCGTGTATACTCTGTCTACTTTTGTCAAGTAGTTGTCTGATTTTTTTCTTTTTCCTGTGAGAAGTTTCATATATTAATTGTCTTTCTTAAGTTTTCTAATTTCAAGTGAACATTGAAAGTTCCATTTGATTTCGTGGGTATAGTGATTCTTCTTTGTAGATAGTTATCTTTGTGCCAATTACAATATTGTGAAAGATTGACTTTGTTGTGCAACGTGGACAATCCACATTTTGGGTTCTTCCCATGCATTGATACAATATTTTTTTTAATCACACAATTATTGATGATGAAATCCGATACCTTTTTCAATTATTCACATTCTAGATCCAATTTATTTTGTAATTATTGTCATCCTTGTTGACATGGTGTGGATAATTGTTGGGCAAAACATGGCTGCCAGAGTAGTGGAAACATAAACGATCATGAGGTGATGGTAATAAACGGGGGTGGGGGGGTTGGCGGTGCAATAAGTGCTGACACTACTAACGATAGGACAACCCTTTTATCTCATTCTTCGAATATTTTGGGTCTCACATCTACTGAGCAACAACTTGTTATGGATCTTGCTAGTTCGACAATATTGCAATCTCGTGATCATTTGAGGGTTGAGCCTTTTGTATCTTGGCTCCTTGATTTTGGTGCGTCTCATCATGTCACTGGAAATTGTGAATTATTAGTCCATACTCGGGATATTAACTATTGTCCTATTGGTCTTCCGGATGGTAAACAAATTGTATCCACTATGCAGGGCGAGGTGCAGTTGTGTACTAATATTGTTCTTCATAATGTGTATTATGTTCCATCTTTGAATTGTAATTTGATCTCTATTTCACAACTTACTGCTGATGTTCGTTTTACAATCACTTTCACCAATACTTTGTGTGCTATTCAGAACATACACTTGAGGACTTTGATTGGATTGGGTGAACGGAGAGATGAACTGTACTACTTTTGTGACATACCCCATATTCGTGCATTGTCTGCTACTGATGGCTCTTCTTCTGATTTGTGGCATCAAAGACTTTAGCATCCTTCAGACAAAGTATTACGGTCTCTTTCTTTTTCTCTTTAACTAGTAATACTGCTAATTAAGCTTGTGGTGTAAGTCATCAAGCCAAACATTCTAGAACTAGTTTCTTTGTTAGTGACAGTAGAGCAACCTCCCATTTTGAGATTTTACATTGTGACTTGTGGGGAAAATACCATACTCCTTCTTCTTGTGGTGCTTCTTATTTTCTCACTTTGGTTGATGATTATTCTAATCCGTTTGGGTGTATCTTCTTTTTGACAAAACTGAGGTTGCTAAAATGTTATATTCTTTTTATTCTAAGATTGAGTGACAATTTGATGTCAAAGTTAAAGTGGTGCGTAGTGATAATGGTACAGAGTTTAAATGTATGCGTGAGTTTTTTTGAAAGTAATGGAATTCTATTTCAAACCTCATGTATAGACACACCACAAAAAAATGGGAGGGTTGAGCGTAACATCGCCATAATTTGAATGTTGCTCGTGCTTTACGTTTTCAAGCTAATTTACCACTACGATTTTGGGGTGATTGTGTCTTGGCCGCTAGCTATATTATTTGTGGAACTCCATCCTCTGTGCTTGATTTTAAAACTCCATATGAAGTTTTATTTGGCATTTCTCCTTCTTTCAATGATTTGCGGGTCTTTGGATGTTTATGTTATGTTTATGATCATCATTCCAAGAGAGACAAATTTTCTAGTAGAAGTCGCACATGTATCTTTGTTGGATATCCATATGGAAAAAAGGGTTGGAAATTATATGATCTTGAAATGGGGGACTATTTTGTTTCTAGAGATGTGCATTTTTATGAAACTGAATTTCCTTTTGCCCATAATTCTACTATATCTTCTTCATCCCCTCACATTGTTGCTCCTAACTTCAATGATATTATTTTGCCTACGTTACTTGATGTTGATCAACCTGTTGTGGATACTTCGACTGAACCACAACGTAATGATGAAAATGTGTTGGAAAATCCTTCTCCTTCTGGGTATTCCACACCTGCGAATATTGGGCCAGTAGCAGAGGAAAGGCCTACTGATGTTTGTGCTACTAAGCCTAGTGAAATGGTTCTGTCAAACTCTAATTCTGATATTGAGCCAACAACTTCCTTAGGCATCGATAATGGTTTTAGTCCAGGGAGCTCCATAGTTCGCAATGATACGAGACAACAACTTCCTAATGTTTTAGATTGTGAAGAAAAAGGAAAAGGCAAGCGTATACGTTATCCTTCCACAAAGCTACGGGGTTTTGTCACGAACACTATAAGGAAAGTTAGAATATATAATACCAATTTCAATAGGTTAAAATATCAACTTCAATAAATTAAAACAAGTTAAGAAACACGTGTTTATAAATAAATAAATTTGGGTTGGGCTTAAGGATAGCGGCTGAAAGACTGGGCTCAATATTTGTGTTTGTTCATATTTGAAGTTCAATATATTGATGAAGAGTAAATTAAATTTAAACTTGGAAGTTAGTAACATTGATTTATACTATGTCTAAAGGTTAAAACAATCAAAAATTTTAGTTAATGATTAAAGCCGTAAAATTAATAAAATTTACTAATAAGGAACCATCTTAAGAAACAATCAAAATGATGGTTAAATCGCATAAAAAGTTATATATATTTAATCACAGTATGCCCCTCACATTAAAACTCTTTAAGTTAAATTTAAATGGAAATTTACTCAATCAAAGTTACTCAATCATACCCTCACAAAAGTACATTTCAACCTAACCAATCCATTTTATGAGATTTCAACCATCTTTTAATTATTTCTCAATAACCTCATCTATTGCAGAAGGTCGCTAAAAATATACTCAACCTTATTAATCCTTTTTTATTTGACGTCATTTCAACTATTAAGTCATAACACTTCAACATTTTTTCAAAAATTTTTATTCATATATACAAAAAAGCTTCATCGTCATTAAAGCCATTAAAATATCAATTTTCATTTGAATAGGGTGTGTTAGTGTGTATTTTCAGTATTTTAACAAATTAATTAAAAATTTTGTTTATTTTTGAGGGATAGAGAATGAATAACTTGAGTATTTGCATCAATTCTTCCTCATCGGCTTTTGATAGAATCCAAAAGTTGAGGAGAATGCAACACATCAGCCTAACAAAATGACCCTCATAAGCCTTAACTAGGATTCACATTCATTGTTTGACTTTTTACTAGATAAACTATGTTGGTTGTAACTATTGGTAATTTTTTTCTTTTACGTTGTATTTTTGATGTTTAAAAACTAATAAATATAGTGATCGAGCATGTACAAGTTTTGTTATGGGGTTAAATAAATAAACCCGTAATTTATTTAGTCAAACCCTAACCATCCAACTCGGTCCAATAACTTCTTAAAATAACTACCCATTACTCACCATAATCTATCACTCACCCATCATCCCCATGATTCCCACATTTATTCACCATTTAACCTCCATTCTACCATGATAAATACATGTCGCGTACATCATTTGCACGGGACTAAGCTTTCATATTGCTATCGTTACACCACAATAAATATTCACCCTCCTACGTACAATATATACTGAACCAAATATTCCTTCAATTGATCTGAACTCATCCTACAATCCGTTAATCTTGTATTCATTCATTGTCATATATTCATTACTTTCTGTCTCCCGATCTGACTTGAGCGTCGGAGGGGTTTTCCGGGAAATCACCCCCCGGACAAGGCTAACGTTGTATTGCAGGATTTGAGGTCTCATCAGCGGAAGGATCATAAACATTTTCAGCATATTGATGGTTGTACCCAATTACACCTATCTACAGGTATTTTAAGTGTCTTTTGCACTTCCTCGTTTCATTAACGAAACAAGTTTATATATATATATATATATATATATATATATATATATATATATATATATATATATATATATATATATATATATATATATATATATATATATATATATATATATATATATATATATATATATATATATATATATATATATATATATATATATATATATATATGGTACTTTATTCGTTTCACAATTTGATTACATATTTGGTTTTAGATTTTTTTTTATTGATTATATTTGGAAATTTTCCTTTATATAAAAAGTGTTTCTAGGTTAAGAAAATAAATAAAACAATTTTATTTGTATATTAATTTAATGGAGAACTACAAGATGTTAAAAGTGATCTCTTAATGTTTATTGTTTACTCAAAAAAAAAAATTAAAAATTAATAACTAATCATATCAAAGTCAAAGTAAATTTATATTCAAGAGCGGAGTAAAAATTGATAAATTTTTTACTCTATGTTATCTTAAAAATTATGATATTTTTCTAGAAACTTTATATCTTTAAACATTTAACATAATTATATAATTAATTTAATATGAAGGCCCTTAATTTTTTTGAAACTTTATGCGATTGAATATGTTAAACATGATTAAAACCTCCTCATCTATAATTTTCGATTCTAACAAATAACATAAAGTAAACACATCTCATAATTAACTTTTATTAAATACATCATATAAAATACCATGCACATGTACGTAGCATTATGATCAAATGAAGGGAGTAGAGTAGTATAATAGTCGACATAAATATAGGGAGCAGGTACAAGCTTTTACAGTACTTCACATTTAATCATTACTAATATATATATATATATATATATATATATATATATATATATATATATATATATATATATATATATATATATATATATATATATATAATACTCCATTATAATATTATAACTAATTGATCAAAATCAACTAATGATCAATTCAATCATAGCAATTATAAAATTTGGAAGTTACGAAGATAAGAGATATCATCGTCATTATCACTTCATTTCCATTGTCATTGCTGCCATCATCTCCATTCATTGCTCTGTGGGTTTTTGCATAGCTGTGTGATTCAAAACTTTTTTCACAAATTCTGATTTAAGACGTTTTTATTATATCTTCTGTTTTACTATATTTACTGGTTACTATATTTAATTTTTTACGCAATTTAATATAATATTTTGATCATTTATTTAGGTTAATGGACATTAATGGATATATATAGCTAAGATAAGTACACTTATAGTTGCAACCAAACATAATGTATAATGAACATTAATCATCTCATTTAACTAACTTAATTTAAAATGATTGTAATTATATTTTGTTAGGGATAATAATTTCCTATCAATACTAATTAATTAATATAGGTAAAGAAAAGAATATTTTAAATTTTTTCTTTAGAAAAATTGGTTAAATAAAATCATTAATAATGCCTCATAATTAACCTTATGCTAGATAAACGATCCTTAATCAAAAAAAGTTAAAATAATAAAGTTAAAATAATCAAAAAAAGTGGGTTTATGGGTCTATACTAAAAGGGCCAACTGGCTTCTCTTCAACCTCCAGCCACGTTTAGTTGGGTAATCTAGAAACTTTGTGCTGTTACATCTAAACTGTCTCAATGGATGCATCTTCGTTCCTTTGTCATTCAGGATGTATACCAAGATATTGCTTCATCTGGTCTAAGAGTCAGTTGCGATAAGTGGGTCTGGAATAGAGCCTCAATTCCTAGATCCAGGTTTATTTTCTGGTTGGCAATTTTAAACAAGTTGAAAACTCGTAATAGGCTCTTGAAGAAAAAGATTATTCAGCATAACTCTTGCCCTTTATGCCGCACAATGGAGAAATCTATATTTCATCTTTTTTTTGTTTGTCCTTTCAGCGCTCAATGTGTTAATGGACTCAAAGTTTGTTGGGGTTCCATCAGAGCATAAAGTCTTTTATTGGCTTATTTCAGGGGTTAAAAAATTGACAAAGATTCTACAACAAATCATCATGGCTTGCTTTTCCAATCTAATTTATATGATTTGGCGTACGAGGAATGAGGCAATTTGACAATTGCGAGTGAGGCGTATTGATTCCCTTATGCGTGCATTGAAACATGACGTAAAGATTAGAATCCTCTCTATTCCCTTTAAGAAGCCTTCTAAGAGTAGAGTTTGGTTGGAGCATATCTTTACTTGATTTGTGAGTTTGTGGTTCTTTCAGTTTGTTTGTGAGTTCCCCTGTTGGCTAGTGATCTTTGTGAGTAGTAGGGCTGCTTGTGAGCTGCAGGTTGCCAAATTTGATGACTTTTGATTTTGAGTCAGCTGGTTGCTTGTTACCATCTAGTTAGCTTTGGCACTGGTGCTTTTAGCTGAATTTCTTGTTATTTTGGTTTATGCTTGTTGGTTTTCTTCGAATGGTGTTTGTTAATGGTGCTAGATTTGTCAACTGCAATTGTTGTTGTTGTGTGTTGGTGTTCTTTGAGGAGGGTCGATGGCCCCTTGCAGTTGCTACTGTTTTGATTCTTGGTATTTTAAGCTTTGTATAGTCTACTTTCTTTGTTTAGTTTTTCTCTTATTTGGTGGTTTGTGTTTTCCACCTTCTTTGGTCTCCTCTTACCTTTCGTACACATGAAGGGTGGAGCGGGGAAACCCTTCTTGGAAGGTGGGCCTCGCTTTCATACTGATACAATATAAGATTTGGTGAGTTGATGCCCAGTTTTGACTCTTGTATAATTTTGATTTTTTGCGGTAAATATAAATTTTTTATTTGCCAATGTGAATCCCAGTTATGAAGACATTATTATATTATGTACGTTCACATTGCATTCTCCTCAACTATTATACTAAGATCGGAGACCTAAACAGTTCCATCCGGTCCGGTTTCCATCTAAAACTATGACCCTATCATCCTATAAATTAATTGTCTCATCATAACCATACTCTCACCAAAAAGAACACTCTAAAATCAGCGAAATTAACCATGGCAGTAGAAAAAATGTCGAAGGAAGTATATCTTGCAGCAGTTAAAGGTAACATAGAATTCCTTCAACAAACCCAAAATGATGCGTATTTACTTACCAAAACCTATGAAAACAATACAATTATTCATATTGCCGTACAACATGAAGAATATGACTTCATACAACAATCTCTTGATAGATTTGCCCATCATAAGCTGATTTCTGACAAGAATTCCTGGGGAAATACACCTCTTCATGTTGCGGCGGAGGTGGGGAACTTACGCATTGTGACGTTATTGTGCGAGTATTGTGCAGAGTATGACGATGATAGCAAGCCATGGAAGTTGAAGAACTTAAAGGGGAATACTCCGATTCATGTGGCGATCATGCATCATAATGTTAAAATTGCTAGATTTTTGTTGGATATCGATTCTACTTTGGCTTGTATAGTCAACGAGTCCATGGAAGCTCCCCTTCATCTTGCTATCAAACACCACGTCAATTATTGTAAGTTCATTAACATTTTTCTAATATTATTATTATTATTATTATTATTATTATTATTATTAATTTGGTTGTTTTATTATGAGAATTTTGATCAGTGGAGGACTAATATATAAAATGTTATTGTAATATTATGCAATATTATACTTTCTTTCCATAATGCATATATTTAACCATTAACTAAACTTTTTATGGTCCGCGTTAATTAAATATAGTATTAAAAGTGAACATGATCGAAAGTTACAAGTTTAAACTTCAATCATTACTCGTTAATTTGGAGCGTCAAATATTAAAAACTACGATAGTTTGCAAATTTGTCAGCAATGGAATTCACTTGAAATTGTACAAAATGGTAGAATCAAATCGGTAAGATCAAATCGTGAGATCGTATGATCCTATTAATAAAACTAAATTTGCTAAAATATTAAGCAACTAGTCATTATTCATTTCTAAAGTTTAAATTTGTGAATTTAAGTATCTTTGACTTCAGTCTTAAATCTTAAGAAAAAACGAAAATTTTTAAATAGAAATCTTCATATAAAAATCTTCATGTAATAAAATTGAAACATGTGTATGCAAAAAATTAGTGAAAGATGGTTAATTCATAAGAAAAAGCAATATTGATAGAAAATAAATACATTAAATCGGATCATAAAACGTAAAATCATAGATCACGTTAAGATTTTAACTCTCAATTTTTATTCAATTAAAATTATAAGATTCTACTAACATTTAAATTCTAGTCGCGATCGAAATCACTCACTAATAATAATGATAGTTTGAGCCAAAAATATAATACACTTCAACGACTTGCTCCAAAGTCTTTATATTAGTTGGACACGTAATTTAAAATCCTTATTGAGTCAAAATATTTAAAATTAGATAACGAAGAAATATAATTATGCATAATCCAAAGTCTTTATATCATGCATAGAGATTTGCGACGACGATTAGTTGGCGTTAGAAGTCACATGGGTGAGAAATTAATGAATTAAGATTTATTTTTATGTTTTATACTCGCTCCATCTCATTAAAAAGTCAATATTTTTATTTTAAAACTTTCACATAAATTTACATAATGTTATAATTTCAATGGTGCACATGAGTATTTATGTATATTTTTAATAGTTAATATTCAGAAATTGCAATATAGTGTATAGAGACGTCAAGAAGATATAATTATGAATAGTTTAAATTAAATGGATATAAATGTTGTCAAAAATACATAATTGTAAATTTATTTTTAAAATCAAATCAAATTAAATATAATTACAAGGTTGGATAAATATAAAATCACCCGATAATATTTTTTGCTCCTCTAATCGAAAGTGATAAAAAGTTAAAAACCATGAATTATAGGAGTAGTTAAAGAGTTGGTAAGAAAACTTATCCAACCTATTTATCCACTGACCACCCTACACCATCCCACCCTACAATGGTACAAAAATCAGGCTTCTCAACCATTGAGAATGCTTATTTAATTGGTAAAAAACATAATAAGAAATTGCACGTGATAACTCTGAAATTTTGGGTTTTTTATGTGATAATTAAAATTTTTAAAAAATTCACACGGTAATTCTGAGGTTTATCAATTTGTCCCATCGTGATATTTTTACACATAAAACATTAGCAAACTTTAATTTTGAAGCTTTAGGGGCTCTTGTACGCTTAATTATACAACTCATAATTTTAAATGTCATCAGTTTTAACCTTTTTCCCGAAAACAAAAACTCTAATTCTACCATCTTTGAATTTGGGAAAAAAATATGATTTGGATGAAATTTCAAGCCTTTTTATTATATTGTATGATTCGCAACTACTATATATATATATATATATATATATATATATATATATATATATGTATATATATATTTTAGAATCTAATATTGATGTTAATCAAATGTATGTAGCTGAAAGTGAATCTGTGATGGCGAAAATAAAACAACCAATCGACGAAGGAGGAGCAGCCTTGGCAATCAAGCTTGTACCGGGAGAAGATACATCAAATGTGATCAAATTATTGATAGAGAAAGGGAGTTGTGTAACATGTTGGCCTGATGCAAAAGGCTGGACACCTTTGCATGCAGCAGCTTCACTTAGCGCACCTTATAATTTGGAAGTCATACGGTCTATACTTTACCATTGCCCACAATCTGCCGAGGTGTGCGACAAGGCTGGCAAATCTATCTTACACCTTTTGATTTGTAAGCTTCCGAGCTACCAAGAGGGTATTAATTTGCTTAAATTTAAGGAAATTTATGCGTTAAGGAATCAGCAGGATCATCAAGGAAATACACCGTTACACCTTGCTGCACGAAATATGGATATTCATATGGTTCGAGTTTTGTTGGAATCTTCTACTAAACTTAGTATTAAAAACATGGAGGGACTCTCGGTAGCTTCTTTTATTCAACAGCAAAAGCTCCTTCAGGTAACTTTAATCGGGGAAGATTTTGAGCATGTTTAATATGTTTGACCGTATGAGGCTCAGAAAATTTTGGGGCCTCAATATTAAATTTTGTGGTATATGTTATATGTCAATGAACCAACTCAACCAAAAGTTTAAGCTGATAGTTAAGGCCCTAAGATATTTTATATATTCTAACACGTCCCCTCACACGAGAGTCCATTGGGCTAGAATTGTGGATGCTCACAAGTGCTGAATATTCCACTTTAAATGAGAGGTGATTGAGATTCGAACTCATGAAATCTTCTCACGTTGGCTCTGATACCATGTCAAGAAACCAACTCAACCAAAAGCTTAAACTGATAGTTGAGGGCCCAGAATATGTGTTCAAAGATACAAAGTTGTTAGAAATATCATAATTTATGAAATCGCACTCGGACCTTCAAAGAATTTATCAAGTTTTGTTCCACCCCTGACTTTAATTAATTTTGTCTTTTACAATGTAATAGAGAAAATTCAATATTTCCTTGGTTTCAATCATTGCAGCTATTAAGGAAAAGAAAAATGGCATGGGCGGAATCAGAAGCAGCCAATAAAGGCAACATAACCTTTTTGAGAGATAGAATGAGCAAGTTAGGAAATTTAGATTTTCTACACTCACAAGATTCCCAAGAAAGAAATGTCTTACATAAATTAATGCACATAAAAAAAGAAACCCATATCATATATGATGACTTTGTAGACTTCATCCAACAAGTTGTAGTAAGCTTTCCGGGACTTATTTGTCAAACAGACCATAGTGGTGATACTCCTATACATGTCCTTGTACGAAATCATTCTGAAACCAAAATTTATGTAGCAAAATGCTCTCCAAATAAAAATGATAGCCCTGATTATACATCATCATCACTGTGGATATCAGGATTGTTGTCAGTGTTACTAGAATTATGTAGTCAATGTATCCCTAAAGTTCAAGGTACAATAACGACACCGTGGTTGGTGCAAAATTCCAAGGGAAATACTCCTCTTCATGAAGCAATCATGGCAAATAATTATAAATTGGTGCTAAAATTGTTAAACCTCGATAAAGGATCGGCTGGTATACTCAACAATTGTAAAGAGACACCACTTCATTTGATGGCCAGATGTTCAACTAGTAAGTCTTTTAACTATTGCACAAATATTTTTTTTCAAGTTTAATTATATTGTCTTTTGAGAACAAATAAGGTTTTGTATATTCCGTTAAACTCGGCTGGATTTATTGTATGTTGGTAAATAATTAGGTAAATAGGAGGTGGACACACTTCACAAGTTAAGGAGATATCATTCTAAGTACTATCAAGATAAAGGACTCCAATGACTTAGAGAAGTGTGATACACATCATATTTAATTTATCGATGTGAGACAAATCATCTCAACACGCTCTCTTAATTTTTTATGTGGGAGTAATCAATAAGAGTGGGAATACCATTCTTTTCGGACTTACCATTCAGGTTTAAACGAACTTAGGCTCAGATACCATAAATTATGCTGGACTTATTATCAATGGCATATATATAATTGGGAAAATAAACGCACTCACAAACTAAGGAGATACTATTAGGCCGTGACAATTCGTCACATAATCGCACTGTGGTACACTCGTGTGGGCTCAGGACACCCATGGGCTTGGGCCCACAAACCCACGGGGCAAGAGTGTTGACTTGCACATATACTAGGTGAGGTTCATTGTTTCCCAAAACCATATGGTAGTAGGAGGATTAGCTCACCCAATGTATATGCAAGTCTATAACCCACTAATTTATTAATGTGAGATCTTGTCTCACATGTGAAGTATTTCCAACACTCCCCTCACATGTGAGCCACATCATACCAGGAACCACCTTCGGTTCTGATACCATATTAGGCCGTGCAAATTCATCACATAATCTCACCGTGGTACACTCGTGTGAACAGAGGACACCCGTGGAGTCGGGTCCACAAACCCACGAGTCAAGAATGTTGACTTGCACAGACATTAGGTGAGATTCATTGTTTCCCATAATCATATGGTAGTAGGAGGATTAGTCTTCCAATATATATGCAAGTCCACAATTTACTATTTTATCGTTGTGGGATCTTGTCTCATATGTGAAGTATTTCCTACAGATACCATCACAAAACATATGGTAATTGCATAAAAGACTCAAATGATTTATAACATGTGCATACCGAGAAATAAAGCATTAGAGCATATCCAACTACCATAGAGTCTATTTATGTGGGAAAGCTTATTTTTTTTTATTATTATTTATTAATGATTAGATAGCTTGGAGCCATTCAAGACGGAAGACATAGAGTCAATGGTGAATGCAAATATTGAAGCAACCTATTCGCTAGACAAAGATGGCCTAACTCCCTTGCTAAGAGCAACTTATGAGGGCAATCTTTCTACGGCTAGATCATTGTGCAGTATTGCTTCAGCTTCAGCTAAGATTTGCAATGCAAATGGTCAGTCATTTTGGCATCTTCTCGTAAATCATCCATCAGATTACTATGTGAAACTCCTACTTAAAGATTCAAATTTAAGACCACATTTGAAGTCAAAAGACAAAAATGGAAATACGATGCTGCATCTGGCAATTGAAGGCAACCGTTTTGACATCGTGAAAGTCTTCTTTGAAGTTTGGGACAGTGAAGGAAAGTCAACTATTAAGAGAAAATGGTTTGTGGATCTTTTAAATATACAAAACAAGGCTGGTATTACTCCTGGTGATTTAATCGGAGAATCAACATGCCTTCCTACCGATGTAAGTACTAAAGTATATAACATATTATATTGCTTTTAACTATCAACTTAAGCTTTTTGTTAGTTAAGTTGATATCAAAGCCAGCGTGATAATAGATCATGGTTTCAAATCTAAAACACTCCTCGTTCAAAGTAGAATATTTTGCGTTGCATGAAGGTATGTGTTGCATCATTTACACTTTTAGCCCAAAAAAGTACTTTCACGTGAATGGGCATGTTAAAGTATATAATATATTTTAGAGCTCAACCATCAGCTTATTACACTTTTGGTTGAATAGGTTTCATGACAATAAGTAAATATTTCCTTAACATCTTAATTTTTTATTTCGACTTTGATCCCCACATTTTTTTCATCAGTCTTATCTACAAACTCATATACTCAGACCCTAACCATAGTTCTTACGAATAGGATATATTAGATATGATGATGATGATATCTACAAACTCAATTTTCTTTTCATCTCATACACAACATTTTACGTATGCTAACTAACATATAATACTTTCTATCATATATATTATATTATACAGGTTGAAAAATGCATCGAGGATAAAAAAGAAATGCTAGGTGTACGTAGCGTATGGGGCATACCAACAATACAATTGAAAAACTACGTAAGCACAATGGGAATAATAGCCGCGCTTATCACCACAATAACATTCACAACAACATTTACAGTCCCGGGTGGCCTATTCCAAGACAAAGGGACACCAATATTCCTTAACAAGGCAGCATTTCAAGTGTTTATGATCTCAGATGTGGTAGCAATGTGCTTATCAATGATGGTATTATTTTGTCTACTGTGGATCATGGCTGCCGGAAATCGACACAATTCATTAATGATACTCGATTTCAGCGTATCATTGCTACTAGCATCTTTTTTCGCGACTCTACTAACTTTCATGACGGGTTTGTATGCAGTCATGTATCCGATCAAACCTTGGATTGCGTTCGTAGCTTTGGGTCTTTGCTCTTTGATAATGTTGCTTGCTCGCAAATTTTTGGTCCTGAAGTTGTTGATTCCTTTCGGAAAATTGTTTATTGTTTTTATTTGGCAGTTGCGTGATTTTGGTGCTAAATTATGTACAAAACTCAGTGCTTGTTATAGCATAGTCTTAAGTAAGTTGAAACCAGGTAGACAAGGTCGCACTGCAAGTAAACGTTTGCCCATCAATGTGTAGAAAACAGTATCCCATCTACTTCATGCATCCCATCTGTTTAATTTGCATTTGTGTAAGAACCTTTGAAAAAAAATAAATTTAATGAAATTAATAAAATTGTTGTGCCAAAGACCATGTAAGGCCCGGGGGCGAAATTTATAATTGGACCCCTAATACTTTTTTGCAACATAAATATAAGAAACAGCCAGTCTCCTTAGAGATCGTTTCTTTCACAGATGTTTGTTAGGCTCAACTAGATCTGTCCAAATGTGACCACCCCGGAAATTCGAACCGAAACCGAAAA
The DNA here is from genome assembly GCF_026212465.1 of Amaranthus tricolor. Lineage (NCBI taxonomy): Eukaryota > Viridiplantae > Streptophyta > Magnoliopsida > Caryophyllales > Amaranthaceae > Amaranthus > Amaranthus tricolor. Next base: position 23,791,273 of record NC_080051.1, on the reverse strand, counting down.
TTTAACCGACCCGAAAATATGTTTCTCTTTTAGGTTTATCGAACCGACATTATACGAACCGAAGTTGCGCCTGATCCAATTTACGACCGAAAATCGTAAAATCGAACCCGAACTGCGACCGATTTTTATAACCGTTAACCGAGATTACCTGAACCTAATAGTGACCGACCCGAATCATACTCAAAATCGAACTTGATACGGCTAAAACCGACTTAACCCGAACAAATTTTTAATCGAAATACTGTAAACCTGAACCAATTTTAATATAGAAGTATGAACGACTCATATTCAATCATCTTATTGGTTAATCTAATAAAGTAATGGAAATTTTAATAAATTAAATTTTATACACACATGGTTTCATATATTTAGAGTTAATAATCATTGGTCAATGTTTTTTAACTATTTTTAATCAAATTAGATGAAAAATGATAAAACTTTAATTTTAATTTACAGTCAAACAAGTAAAAGTAACAAAGTAATAATCACTAACTGATTTGCATTTTAACTATTTTGCCTTAACTAAGGGGAATCTTATCATCAATAAAAAAATGTCTAACAATGTCTAACAATTAGTATTACATAGCCGAATTCTACTAGAAAATAATATTCGAACCCAATCTGTACCTGGTAAAACCGAACCATTTATTAACTGATGACAGTCCGAGACCGATTGACTACTCGATACGAACTTCAACCGACACCGAACCGATGCTAACCCGATATCTCAAATAACTGATCTTCAACCGAACCGTGACTAACAGGCCTGACCCGAGTGTGACAGGCCGTAACACGCATTCGAAAAATAACAGATCTGAAATACAACTGAACCGAATGGCACCCGAAACCGACCTGATCACCCGAATGAACACCTCTAGGCCCAATTCATCAAATATTAATATCCACTTTGTATCTTTAATATCTACTTATATTATCTTAGTGCCTACTTACAATATACTTAATGCCCACCAAAAAAGTACTTAAAATGCCTACTTACAATATTCTGAATGCCTATCGAGAAATTTAGCCTACTTATCGTATCCTTAATGCCTAGCTACTTACAATATCTTTAATGCCTACTTGCAATATATTTAATGCCCACCAACTATATGCTCAAGTACTTACAATATTCTAAATGCCTACTTACAATACTCTTAATTCCTATAAAAAATTTACTCTATATTTTTCTTTTTGGGCCAACCCAATTAAAAATCTCTTAAAGAGAACATCTCTCACAAGAATTAATTTAATATTTAAATAACAATCTATTAATATAGACCTCTCCAAAACAACTATAGTTTATCGTGAAATTAAATACTTGTATAGAAGTTTATTAATCTAGAATAATTTTCTCTTTGAAATTCTAAAATAATGGAAGTTATCAAAAGAAATCAACTTTGTCTTTTAAAAAATTAAGTTTAGATTTTTTTAAAACTCTTATCGTTAAAAATTGGTAATCTCAAATAAGAAAATTAAAATCACATCAGATTATTAAAAAAAACATGTTTGAATCAATAAAAATTTCTTTAATCCATTTAAAACATTATTTTACTCAATAAAATTAATTTTAATTTAGAAAAAATACTTTAATTCACTAGAAAAGGCGATAAAAGCATAGCTTAATAAAAAAATTATTTTATAATAAATCGACTCATTTGATTATATCCATCCATTGCAGGAGTTTTAAAATCCAGTGTTTCTATTATACTAGAATTTCCTACCCACTATGTAAGCAAATTTAAAAATGCTAAAACAACTACTCTCGTGAGAAACTGTCTCTCGATGAGACGACCTTAAAATACGAACATATATACTAATAATTGTATTAGTTGAGTTATTCAACTCATATGTGAAGAACGTCGCACGTTAAGACCGTTTAACACAATAATTTGTTCAACCCGTCTTGTATGAGACCGTCTCAGGTGAGACATGTCCATATAAAAGGCCCATTCGTATAAAAAAATATAAAAAAAAACAATGAAAACTGAATTCTCACATGTACATAAAACGTTTTTTTAATAGTTTGGGCTAAACAATTAAAGTCGTCTCACGGTGAGACGGACTCAATTGAAAATCAAAAAATCTCCTGTGAGACGGCCACATACGTACGACCACTTACAAGTCTAGCCCATAATTTTGAAATTGACATTTTAAAGCTTGAATTAGACATTTTAGACCTTGAAATGACTATTTTAAGTCCTGGATTTGACAAACTTTAAACCATTGAAATAGACATTCTAAGTCTTGGAATGGATATTATACAATTGGAATAGGTAAGTAAAACATAAAATTAAGGGTTGAAATGACGATTTTAAGAGTTAGAATTGGCATTTTAAGTGGTAGAATGAGTGTTTGAAGGGTTGAAACCGATAGCTAAAAAATTAAGTTAATCCTCTGGAGAAAGAACATTGAGGCTTGGAGTAAGGGTTTTAAGTGTTCGATTTTGCTTTTTAAGTCTTGAAATGGGTGTTTTAACGCTTAAATTCGACAAGTATAAATTTTTTTTGATCGTACGCATAAGACAGCCGCATACAAATTTTTGTGATAGAGAATTAGTCTAATTTGTAACAAAAAAATAGGTGTTAATTAAATTAGTCCAATTGGCGTTAATATTTTTATAAAAAACGGCCCAAACAAACCCAGGGCGAATGAATGAACACGCTACTTTGATGTGTATTGTTAAAGTTTTTAATTAAATGAAATGTTTTTTATAAGAATACAAATGTATTATTTAAAAAGAAAAGAAAAGAAATTGATAATATAATAATTTAGAGAGGCAACTATACATATGTGATATGTGATATGTGATATGAGATCTAAACTAATCAAAAATTTATCAATCAGGATCTAAAGTTTTAGATTGTACTAGTTTATTTGCCATTATATACAATATTTGTTAGTATATTGTTAAAATCTTTAATTAGGTCTAATATTATTTTATTCTTAGTATTGTTCTATATCTCTTAATTTAGGTATTTTACTACATGCTACGTTCTATTCAGCCTAAATGTCCCATTTGATTTTTGACACTATTTTACTCTTAATCTATAAGTTAAAACATAGTTATGTGGAATCTTGTTTAATTCGTCTCAATACAAGGATTATTAATATCAACTTTTTATAATTTTTAATTAAGAACAATTTAAGATATTAAAGGTTAAAATATTACATCGACAAGTGTAAAAAGTCAAATGAGACATTTAGGCCGAATAGGAGAGAGTATTAAAATCTTGGGAAGTACTTTAATTATCTTATTTAGTTGTAAAGAAATTTGATGCATTAATTAAGAATAAAGTAAAAATATATTTTAAAATCTTCAACAAATCTTTAAGAAATGTGCCTTGAACTATATATACTTAAAAATTATAAAAATTAAAAATTATAAAAGTATGTAATTAAAGATTTAAATAAGATTTCACTTGATTATATTCTTATTTATATATTAACCTCAATATATAAAATAAATTTGAATAATAAATAATGTTTATAATTAAAATGTAACAAGTATTTCAAAATAAAGCAGAAATAATAACAAAAAAAAAATATC